>NC_071591.1:757287-857287 GCF_024509145.1 Vidua macroura | reverse complement strand
CCTTTCTGAGCTGCAAATTTTGGAATTCCTATGGAAATATGGGAGTGGCAGGAAGGTATCCCATACTCTTCCTGGAATAATATTTATGTGCTATATATGACCACACAGAGAGGGACACTGAGCACGTGGAGCAGCACCAGTGAGCCCCAGCACAGCACAGCAGGACTGTCCCAGCAGCAATTCTCCAGTCCAGGGAGCAGCGTGCAGTAAACCACTACAACTGGCAGAACAAGCAAATGCTTTACAAAGAGCCCCTATGCAAACTTATTTTGGTTGGATTAAAATGAGAATCCTTTCACTCAGCTTAGGGGCAAAACACTGAAATATAAAAAAAGCTTTTTTTTTCCACACAGAGATCTTAATCCTGGATTAATTCTTTTACACATTTTCCATTTTAATTAAAGCAGTATTGCTTCTTTCTTAAGTTCTTTATCGACTTTCTTTAAGTAAAGCTATTTAAAACTGGGGATTGTGGAAAACATTTGTTCGTGATTATGCAGACATACAGTCAAACAAGACTGAAACAAGAGCAGCATGCAAAAATGTATTTAAGGACTATCATCCCAAAATGCTGCTAAAAGCTATTAACCAGTACGTGTTAATTGCCACAGCATTCATATTAATTTTCACTTCGGGCCCGACATTGTGGAATATTTCCCCTGATACATTTTAAACAAAGTTTAATTTAAGGAACTGCTTCTATCAACACTTATGAAAATTAACAGCCAAGCAATTAGCACTCATGAATTATCCCTTCCCCCATGCCTGCTACAGCATCATTTTTAAAACAGTTGCTACATGAGAAATTGTTGCTTTTTAACCCATTACCAAAATTAGCCACAAGAAACCTTGTGGCACTACAGAGGCATCATTCTTCACCAAAGGATTTTTAGCATTTGTCCACCCAAAAATTACACTGACCAATTTTCAGTTAAATTATCTCCAGCAGTCAAGCAAACACCAGAGAACTCCACAAGATCAGAAAAGCCAAACTTCCTTCTACCTCCATTTGCAGCTAGTCATGAAAGCAGAAATAAAAATATCATGAGAACATCGGGTCTGCCTGTAGGAAAGGCTTTTGGCCTCATAACCCCAGCTGACTCTGGAGGCAGACAATTCCTTCCTTACATTTTTGATCCCTTTGCACCTCTGTCCTGCCTGAACACGGCGAATCTCAGCTGAGTCACTGCACTCCTGTGTGGCACCTGTGGCACCTGCACAGGACTTTCAGCCCTGTCTAACACCGAGCCTTTTTTCCCCAACTTAATTAAAACTCAGCAAGTTGGAACAATAAACAGTCAAAACTTGATTTTTCAAGTCCTGTAGGCAGAAATATACACAAATTTATTTATCAAATGGGTGATAATTTAATTTGCATGCAGACAAAATAAATCAATTTGGCCAGTGATTTCTTCAGCCTCCAAGTAATTTTCTATTCAAATGACACCTGAAGGAATTACAAAGAACTAAAGCTTCTTTCAGTAAAACATTTTTAGAAAGAGTATATAATATTTATTAACCAAGAAGTACAACCCATGTGCTTTGCAAAACATGAAAACAGGTCCAGAGCTGAGGTTTGCTTTAACTATTTAAGGGAAAACTTGAAGAAAGAGTTACTGTATGTGTGGCTTCTGTTAAGAGCTAAAGTTTTGCAACATACAGAAAACCATGAATCTGTCCTGGGTAGTGGTGGGGCAAGTTGTGTGGATTCCTGAGCTGCTGAGAATGCCTCCACTCAGTTATAATTCACAAGCCATATTCTCTACTGTTTTGATAATTAATGAAGTGATCAGCACAGGAAGAAATTAGAGTGCTTTAAAATTTTACTATTTCATAAAATCGCAGAAGTGGTTATGAAAGAGACACTAAATCTGGCAGGAGACACGTGCAGGATGTGAGCAGTGCCCACGCTGGCGTGGCTGGCACCAGAGCACATGGCAGGGCCTGCCTGAGCTGCTGAGCTGAAAACAGCACAGGGGGCAGAGGGAAGGGGAGCCAGGAGGAGGGATGGGGTCTCAGGGGGACGGCTGGGGTCTCAGGAGGAGGGATGGGAGCTCAGGAGGAGGGATGGGATCTCAGGAGGATGGATGGAATCTCAGGAGGAGGGATGGGATCTCAGGAGGAGGGATGGGAGCTCAGGAGGAGGGATGGGATCTCAGGAGGAGGGATGGGGTCTCAGGAGGAGGGATGGATGGATGGATGGATGGATGGATGGATGGATGGATGGATGGATGGATGGGATCTCAGGAGGATGGATGGGGTCTCAGGAGGATGGATGGAATCTCAGGAGGAGGGATGGGATCTCAGGAGGAGGGATGGGGTCTCAGGAGGAGGGATGGGGTCTCAGGAGGATGGATGGAATCTCAGGAGGATGGCTGGATGGGATCTCAGGCCAGGGACCAGGGCAGGGGCACAGACAGGGGCACAGAGCCCCATCTGAGCTCTGCTGCTTGCCCAGGCACCAAAAATGAGTGTTACTGAGCAACCTGAAACCTACCAAACTGCAGCAGGGACAAACCAAAGGCCTGGCTACAGCCTCAAAGATTCGAGAGCCACTGTGGCCCCCTGAGTAAATACATAATTAAGCAGGGTGTTTTTAAGACATGTTTAATTAGGCCCCCAGCCCCTCCTCACCCCCTGCCTCTCCCCAATTATGTACCATTTCCCCCAGAGATACACGGCTCTGTTAATTATGTAAATAAGTCATGCACTATTCCCTGAAAGAATTCTATTTCTGTGAAATACTGTTAATCTATTATCAATAAAAATAAATTCAAGACATGTGGTATGTCATTAAAAATAATTTTTAAAAGCTGGATGATTTTTGGTATTTTTACTGACTGAAAATACATGAGAACTGAAGTAAAATAACTCACAACTGGAGTTATGTTTCTTCTATACCTCAGATGGTCAGCCAAGCATTAAACTAGATAATATAGAGCCATAGAGAATAAATTTTATATGCAAACTATTGATACACTAACAGAGTAATAGAAACAATGGTGTTAAAATTAATAGAGTGAGATTATACTCTAACAAAATGCACATTCAATTATTTTGGATTGTAAAGAAGGGATTTTGATTTGCAGATCACAACTGAGATAATTCGTATCAGACCCTGCAAATCACAGCTGAGTGACACTGAGGTATTTCCTTCACCTCTCAAACTGACAGGCAGAGTGCAGCTTGCTTCCAGTGGCCCAAGCACCTGCTAAATGTATCTGACTTCCATAGGTGGAAATTAAGATGTGCATTATAGACAACTACAATTGATACAGTAAAGATTAGCCTGGATTATCAGAGAGGGAGGGAAAAATGCTGAAGTATCTCAAGTTTCTGACTGAATTACAACAGAATTCTCTTAATAAAGAAGTATTTGATTTTTACTTCCCCTATACATGACATGAGAGCTCATTTAAATGTTTGCCCAACTGAAATTTTGTGGCACAAGAAGAACAAACCCAGAGTTTAGAAAAAAGGCCTCTTGGTGCTGTCAGCATGCAAGTGCTGCTGTCGCTCATTAATGAGGCCAGGAATTCTGAAAACCTGGGTCAGCACTAATTGCCACATGCTAATAAATATAAAATCACAATAGAGGAGCTTTTGCACGTGAACTTCATAGTCTAAAGGTTAGCATTTCACAAATATTCCAGATACTCCTAGAAATGTCAGTGGAATTACAGATCTGACTTTCCACTTGAAGAACACCTAACAGAATATGAAATTCTTCCATCACGATGGTAATGAAGCTCAAACTCCATCCTCCCACAGGAGACTCCACAAACAAATCCAGTAGAAAACAGATCTGAGGAGTATTTATACTTGTTTTGGAACAATATGACAACGATCCATCACATCAAAGTTTATATTTCAGTTTCTAGAGTTGATGACAGAGAAGAAGATCAGACACTTGTGGAGTCCAGGGAAGACATCTATCCTCCAGTCTGAGCAATATCAGATCCACGGCCTGACCCCCATGACCTGCCAGGTTTGCAGCCAGTCTGCTCCCTGTGTTACACAAATCAGCACTTGTGCAGAAATACATTGATTAGTGCTTCTTTTGGCCTTGGATCCTACCCACTGACACTTCAGCTTTCCACCCTCAAAACAGACCACGGCTCCTCCCAATCCCAGTAGAGCACTGAGGACAAAGAAAGAATCGTGGAATATTCAGCAAGTGCTGTGATGTGGATAGACAGAACACTTTTGGGGTTTTTTTAAATGCCAAATAATCAATCATTTATGCAAAGGGTCTCATTGTCACCTCTAGAGAGGCGTGCCAGGACTCTGTCACAACAAAGGTTCACCTCACTGACCTGCTGGGGGAGGAAACAGCAAGGCAGAGAAGCCTCATCCTCACTCCAGAATTTTGTAATGGAAACAGGAGAAATGGTTCTACTGAACCTGGAACCACTGCCCTTGCTTGTTTCTAGATAAGCACTGCCAACACCTGATGGCCACCATAAAGTCCAGGGGAGGCTGCCCAAGTCAAAGCACAGGAGCAGAGCCCTGCCAGGGCACCCCTGGCCCCTCACCAAACCCCCTGGCCACTCACCTTGCCATCAAATTTGGAGTACTCATTGAAGGGGTTGTTGAGCTGCAGGGGACACTGCTCCAGTCGCACAGAGAGGATGGACTGCTTCCCAGAACACGGGGATTTCACCCTAAAATTCTTCTTCTCAAACAGTGAGCTCAGCTCCTCTGCTGCAGATCAGAAAAGAGATTAGAGGCATCGTGTGAGGAGATGTACAGAGGCTGCTGCTCACCACAGAGAGATAACATCATAAGAGAGGGCACAAAATCAAATAAATAAACCAACAAATGCTTCAGCAGGGCAGGATCTGCCACCACTCTTTCATAGCCCAAAGACATGAAACCACTAAGAAGTCTGAATGATGCTCCTGTTTAAGCTGAGAAAAAGGTGAGTTTTTCCTACACAGAGAATAGAACTGATCAGTGCAAGACCCACTCGAGTCAGGAGAACAATGAAGAGAATGACACATTCCTGGTCTCTCTGCTTGCCTACCTGCTCCCAAAGGAGCAGGGAACACGAAGGAAAGGAGCTGCTGCCACAGGAGCAGCACAGCTGCCACAAGCCTGCACAGGACAGCAGCACTGCCCTGCAGTGGCACTGCCAGCTGCAGCCCTGGCACCACCCCCAGCCCCCAGGATCAGCTCTGCACCTTTTACTTCTCATGGAGCACTGGATACGGCCTCCCCTCATAAAAATGTCAAACCTGAAACCACCACTCCAGATCAACAGTCTGAACAATAAAAACAAAAAAGCTTTCTGAAGACAAAGGGGATGCAGGTTCAGGAGGTCTTTGTGTGGTCTGTGAAGGCTCATAAAAGCCTTTTTATGTGAAGAAAGTGCACAGCTGAATTTCCAGCAGCAGCTCAACTTCCAATTTACAGGCATACTTTAAAAAACCCTAAAAAATGGGACTTCTTTTGTTACAAGGCCACTGTGAAATCAGGACAGAGCCCGGGGTGCTTGAGCACATCAGTGCCAAGGGCTCTCATCTGCAGAGCCCCCAGCCTCCATCAACCCCTGCCAGCCCAGCACTCCTGCCCTGGGCTTCCCCCACAGCTCACAGATCCCATCTTGCTTCTCCAGGGAAATGGAACTGTTCCCAAGAGGGAATGACCCGGCACTTGATCTGCAGGGACCTGCTTCATTTCTTAGAGTGCAAAATTAAAACCTGTCAAATGATAACTAGTCAAAAGCTCCATTTATTTTTATCAGCAGATTGCCTTAAAATTCAGGCAGTTGGCAGAGGTGCTAAATACTGGCACTGAGAGATCCCCAGCGGGCTTGTGAGAGGCTGCAATTAACCAAAAAAGCTTGATTTAATCCCTTTCAATGTGGCCACTTTAACTCCATTAGGTTGTTTTGGTTTTTCAACAAGCTCTTGTAACTGATTTTTTTTTTTTTTTTTAATCTAAAGCATTATGCTGGAGTATTACCTTCAACTGATAATTCTTGGGCTCTTGGAAAGGACATTGGAATCCAATGCAATGGTTTTACTCGTACAGGTGAAAAATCAAGTTTTTATCTACAGCTATTCTGCATGTCTTGCATGTCAGTATGGGCTGAATGCAAGACTTTGGAAGGATTTCCTTGACACATTGTTAATTTGCACTTTATATGCTCTGAAATGAAGGAATGGACGATGTAAAGGTACAGAGGAGATCCTGAAGGGCTCCTCCTTCTCCCTGCTGCAGTGTTGTTTGTGCAAGGAAGGGAGAAGCACTCAGACCTCAGTGTGCTGAGAAGGAAAACCAGCTCTGCCAACAGCCCCGAGTGCCTGGAGTTCTTGTGTAACTTACTTATTTTTTTATTTAAATCTGCTCTGCAGCAGGCAGGGACTGATCCAGCGCATTGCTCAGAGGGGACAAGGGGGGCTGCTGGAGACAGATGAGGGGGGAAGCCCCCAGGACCCCCGGGAGCAGCAGGAGCCCGAGCCTGAGCCAGCTCAGAGTGCAGGAGGCACAGGGGAGATCTGCACCATCACTGGCCAAGTGCTATAAAATACTGAGCAAAGAGTTGGAGGTTATGGTAGATTAACCTTTAAAACCTACAGCTCTGCTTACAGAAGGAGGAAGGCAAAAACATTTCAGAATGCATTAACAGGGGTATCCAACACAGCTGAACACTGAATTAAGGATTAGTGCGACCGTGCTGCTCGTGTGAGCAGCTTTGTTCACTCCTCTGAAAAAGATATCAGAGTGCTGGAAAACATTCTGCAAGTGACAGCCACGGAGATATGAGGAATTAGGCAAAAAAAGGGAGATTACAGAGGGACCTCATTAAGATATACACAAATTCTGAAAGAAGTAGGCATGACAAACCATACAAAGGTTTGAATGTCTGTCAAATACAACAGAAATAGAAACTAGCTTGAGGTCTAAAATAGGAAAATTGAGACAGATTTGTAATTTCATACACTACAATTTAAACTATGTAGAACATCCAGTCACAAATACTTAATTATATAATTAACAAAAATAGAATTTAATATTTTTTGAGAAATCAGTGATAATAGTTTTACCAAGGAAAGGCAAGATAAGCCAAGCCAGCATTTATTATGCTTGCATTTAAGTAGATCATACATACACCCTTTATTTCTTAAGATTTGCACCTTATCTAAAGAAGTAGCTACAAAACCACTCTATACAAATAAACTCTACAAAATCCTCCATGGCACCAAACGCTGCTGGAAGTGGCTGGGAAGTGCCCTGGAGACCCTGATCTGTGCTGGGAGTGCAGACACCTGGGCAGAGCCACGGCCTGTCCCCACACCTGTCCCCACACCTGTCCCCACACCTGTCCCCCGTGCTGTCCCCACACCTGTCCCCACACCTGTCCCTGTGTCCTGTCCCCACACCTGTCCCCCGTGCTGTCCCCACACCTGTCCCCATGTCCTGTCCCCACACCTGTCCCCCGTGCTGTCCCCACACCTGTCCCCATGTCCTGTCCCCACACCTGTCCCCCGTGCTGTCCCCACACCTGTCCCCCGTGCTGTCCCCACACCTGTCCCCACACCTGTCCCCACACCTGTCCCTGTGTCCTGTCCCCATACCTGTCCCCACACCTGTCCCCACACCTGTCCCTGTGTCCTGTCCCCACACCTGTCCCCCGTGCTGTCCCCACACCTGTCCCTGTGTCCTGTCCCCACACCTGTCCCCACACCTGTCCCCACACCTGTCCCTGTGTCCTGTCCCCACACCTGTCCCCACACCTGTCCCCGCACCTGTCCCCACACCTGTCCCCACACCTGTCCCCCGTGCTGTCCCCACACCTGTCCCCATGTCCTGTCCCCACACCTGTCCCTGTGTCCTGTCCCCACACCTGTCCCCCGTGCTGTCCCCACACCTGTCCCCACACCTGTCCCCGTGCTGTCCCCACACCTGTCCCCACACCTGTCCCCACACCTGTCCCCACACCTGTCCCCATGTCCTGTCCCCACACCTGTCCCCACACCTGTCCCCACACCTGTCCCCACACCTGTCCCCATGTCCTGTCCCCACACCTGTCCCCACACCTGTCCCTGTGTCCTGTCCCCACACCTGTCCCCGCACGCCGCAGCGCCACGAGGGCTCTGCCCTGCCCAGGCCCCTCTGAGAGCCCCCAGGTGAGCCAGCCCAGCCCCACAGGTGCCTGGGGGGCAGGACCCACCCCAGGAGTGCACAGCCCAAGTGGGTGTGACTCCTGTCCGGGCTCTGTGAGCTCCGGGCAGCGCCTGGCCCGGCTGGCACCCGGGACAGCACCAAGAACTGGCACTGCCCGTGTGCTCCGGAACCCTGGGGAAAGCTGCACACTGCAAACGCTGGAACCGGCAAAGGCACGGATACACACAGCAGGGAAACAAAAGAGATTTTCTTTTACCTGAGCAAGAAGTATTCCTGTCTTTCCACTGAACGTTTTTGCATTTTATTTGATTTTGTCTCTCTTTCCGCAGACGTTCCAGTCTCTGAGCTTGAAAAGAAATATTACAACTATAAGTTTGTCAATGAAAGTTTACTATAAACAAAGACATAATTAACTACCTTTATATGAATAAAGATGTTTTATACTGCATATGTAGGGGGAAAAGTCATAAAATTTTAAAGGTGGCACCCCTGAAAAGCAAATACCAACAAAAACATGAAAATGTTCTTGATTTATAATTGAAATTAGAGGATATAAAACATTAATAGAGATCATAAAGATAGTATTAACATGGAAGAGAATAATAAAATGTGAAAACTTCTGTGATTAATATGACATTTCATTATATAAATCATTAATAACGGTCTTAAAGGAATTTTAATGCACAAATGAACTGAAGTGAATATTACATTACAGGAATAAAATTACTGTTATGAATTACTCTACCCGTTTCAAAAATTAAAGATAAATGAACTCAGACTAGACTATTAAAGTTTTAAATATAAAATCCTTTATCTAAAAATCATGAAAATTATAAAATGTCAAAGCGATATAAATTAGCACAGCTTTTTCTTCAGTAGGCTGAAACAGTTTATAGGTAGTAAAATAAATGATTTGTATCTTCACAACATTAGTCAAATCCTAAAATGAATATAATATTTCTTTACATATATTTTGACTCCATCTTCAAAATATGGTCGGGGAAAAAAGCCCCAAATAGTTCTGATACCAAAGAACTTGCAGCCCGGGGTACCAGACAACAACTTAAATTACCTTTTTTGTTAACAGTAGGAGCTTCCTTGGGGAAGAAACCTGATGGAAGCCACCCAAGACAATGACCCCAAGAAAGCACTGATGTCATCTACTCAGAATAAGCAGATTAGCCAGGGAAGTAGAACTAACAGTGCTGATCCCCAAAGGAAACAATTTGCTGCACATATTAGCAGTTTTGATGTATTGAGATAATTCATTAACTAAAATGGGTTTGTAGAAGAGATTCTAAAATGCTAAATTACTCTGACAATTTTTGGATACAAGTGGAGTTCCCTGAGCCTTTTCAGCAATTAGAAAAACATTAATAAATATTTTCTATCCTGTCTGTTATTATTCTTTTACATTTAGGTCTTTGAACTGAATTGTGGACAAGGAAGTTATTTTTTTCCCCATAAAAACTGTCAATAAGGGAACTGATAAAAAATACTCCTTTGAAGTTTAACAGCTGTAGCAAGCAGTTTAAGGTACAAGCACAAATGGGGACTTTGATAAGTATCTCCCATTAAAAACACAATGCTAGAACCTGAATACCTCTAGGTAGCTTCCTCTTAATGAAATAAGAAAAATATCCCTTCTCATAAGTTTAAATGTTGGGAAAACACTGCTGTAGCATAGGTATTTTATTCTGAAAGAAAAGCTCCACATTTGTACTAGTTACTGCCCACACTGTAACTCAAAATTGCCTTCCAAAACCCTTTCTTTCCAAACGAGCTATAAGAAAATATAAATAAATAATATTATAATATTTTAATATCATAAAAGATCCCTTAGATGAACAGGTAAACAAAGAATTAAACAAAAACCGTAGACTAGAAACAAGATAATGCACGTTTTTATCCTGTTTGATATTTCCACCCCCTGACAAAACAAATGTCCAAGAGCACAGTCAGCACCTCCCCGACTCCCCTGCTCCACCTAGAGCTGATCACAAATGACCATTTCAGCGTGGGGCTGTGCTGCAGCAGTGCCAAACCAGGTGGAATGGCCAGCACCTGTTAAAGTGTGAATGACTCAGGGCTCGCTGGCACAGGCAGCCAGGGACAGTTTTGGGTGTGACAAACCCAAAGTTTGGTGGCTGCCCAAGGGCAGCTGTGGTTTCACCAATGGTCAGCCCCGAGCTGAGCCTTTGCTCCTGGCCTGGGCACTCTGCTGCTCACCCACACCCAGCCCCTGGCACTGCCCTCTCCCCTGAGCTTAGAATATGCCCCCAGCTGGCACCTGAAATGACTTCAAACTAAAATTCAAATGGGGATTACTCCATCAGTCTGCTCCCTGGGTGTAGTGATCCCTCAGAATCATTTTCTGGAGTAATTCTATAAATTCTCAAACTCTGCCTCTCGTTCCTCATGAGCTGGCCCAGCCCCAGGGCAGCCTGGCTTGCCAGCACACCCTCCTGCCAGGCTGGGCTGTAATCTCAGGTTATTTCCAAACCTCACTCTGCCACAGGAGATCAGTGCCCCAGCTTTTCTGGAACCTCTCACAACTTCCTCCTTGTAAAAGGCATTTCCGTATCTCCAACACCACACACGTTTTCCTGGAGAAGCAGAGCACAGAGGTGCTTTCTGGGCTCTAGGTGGTGTTATAATACCTGCAGAAATCATTTTTAAAAAACTATACAGAAACAGGAAAATAGAGGTCACTACTGACCACCGCACACCAACCTTCTCATCTGTATTTTACCTCACAGAACTCCTGTTCATGATGTTCCTCAGGTCTAAGCAGAAGTCTGGATATCCCTTGTATGAAACACCACCTGGCAGAGCTTTCTGCCAGTCATGACAAAATGAGTGTATTTTGCAAAGGTGTTCACCCTTAAACTTCCTAATCTGGTACCTTAAACCCTAGCTCAAGGTTTTTCTCAGAAATAAAACTTTAAGAGACAAAATACAGACAAATCATTCCCTTTGCTGGCTCACATCAAACTTCATTCCCCTCTTTTATAACAAATACATTTGATGCCTCACTAGGCAGATTTTTTCTCAGAAAATAACTATCCTGTTCAAAAGTTAACACCCCTCCAGACAGTAACAATAGAGATATCAAAGACTGTTCATGCACTTTGGATTTAGATTTGATGTCTCCACAATTTGAATTTTTTTTATATATATAAAACTGACTACCTCAATGTTCCCCTGTACAGGAATAGGTAAAACAGCAATTAAGGCTCAGTTGACAGCACACTAAAGTATCTGAATCATTACATATCCTTCTGTGAAAGGGGCTCAGCACTGCCAAAGGAGTTTGACAGACACCAAGCTGTCAGGCCCTGGTCTGTCCAGCCAGGCAGGCTCAGGGAGGCCGGGCCTGCAGGGCAGTGCTGCTGCAGACACACGCACCTGTGTTCGACCGCCTCCTGATCCCGAAGTCCCAGCTCGAGGTAATGTCCACTGACTGGGAGTACACGTAGCCCTGAGTGTCCCCGTTGCTGCCCTGGGGCT
Source organism: Vidua macroura (assembly GCF_024509145.1). Lineage (NCBI taxonomy): Eukaryota > Metazoa > Chordata > Aves > Passeriformes > Viduidae > Vidua > Vidua macroura. The sequence continues at coordinate 845,644 of NC_071591.1, read as the reverse complement.
CTGAGCCGCTGTCCCCAAATGCTGAGGGGGGGTTGAACTTCTCCAGGTCCACGTCGTGGTCGATCAGGACCATCTCGCACATCCCCGTGTCATCGCTGGTCACGTGCGACTGCCGAATGTGAGCCAGGATAATGGTTGGGTTGTCCAGGAAAGCCATTCTGTCACAAGGCCACCACCTCACTGTACTATCTCCTCTCCATCTTGCTTCATGGACACACGAACCTAGAAATAGCATACGCAACATTTTAGGAGCAAGCACAAAGGGCTCAAACCCCCCTTCCCGAAGGGCACTATTTGGGATGTGACCCTGACTGACTTGGGGTTTAATTCTGCTTAAACTGTTTCGTTCTGCCCCAGTTTACTTATGCCACATTGAGATCCATTGCTGAGATCCGTTTAAGGAACAGGGGGTTTCTGGAGGGCAGCTTGGAACCTGAGTCCCAGGACAATGGAACACAAGAATCCCCACAGACAGGCCCCAGTACTCTACAACACATGGCTGCTGTAAGCCAAAACACCCCACAGTGCTGCACACAGGAGGATGGCAAGAGAATCCAGAGCAGAAACATCTGCCTATTCCAACTAATCCATTTACAAAACCGATGGGGTTTTGGATTTCTTTTCACCCACCATAACTGTGTTTCTGTTTTGCTTCTGCATCTACACACCAACTTTTTGAGTAACTTATTACAGACTCTCTTCAGGTTTTGTATTTCCAGGAAAAGCTTTAAACATGAAGAGATTAGTGTCTCAGGGCAGAATATTGAACATCTGCTGCTGCATGGTGCTTCACACAGGGCAACTGCTGTAACACGGAAAGCTCTGTGACCAAATACCACACGCCTGAGCTCTAAAGCACTTTAAGAACAGTAATTGCCACTTACCTAAGATATTTCATTCAGAGCACTCAAGTGGCCTTTTGAAACAAAGTAGAGGGCAAAAAGGAAAAGGGAAAAAAAACCCAAACCACAAAACCCAAACCACGCTCACATTGTTATCTGATTTTTCTGTAGCTGTGGGTTTGTAGTGATGCCAATCTAATTCAAGCCCGGGCTGACTCTGAAAGGGGCAGCTCCATGCCCTGCCTGACCTGTTCCAGGAATTCCACCATCTCCCAAAGCTGGCAGTGGAGCTGTGGGGTGAGCTGGATCAAAAAATTACCTGCTGAAAATAACCTAAAAAGAAAAAAAATAATTATTCCTGTTCATGCAGCGAGTCCATCAGTGAGCAGCAGCCCGAGCTGTGGGGACACCTCCACCTGAGGGGGCTCGGTGTGAGCCCACACACAGGGCAAGACTAGATGCAAATTCCAGAAGTTTGAAATGCCCACTGCTTTTCCAACCAGAGGAAAACACTTTACAGAGCTGTGTGTGTGTGTTTGGGATTTTGAACTCAGAAACACCAGCAATCTCCTGTCCTTGCTGCTTGCAAAATTGCTGCCTAAATCACACAAAGCCACTTCCCATGAAAATCTGCTAAAGGCAGCTGGCCTTCTGGGATGTTTTAACAGAGGGAAGGGACAGAAAGGACCAGCCAGGCTTGTCCTGAACCAGCAAATGCATTTTGCCATGTCCCCTTTTTATGTCCCCATAAATCATGCTATTTGTGAAATTCACTCCAGCAGGATCCTTGGAGACCCTCAAAGCCCAACTGGGCACAGCCTGAGCTTTGCTGGCCCTGCCTGGAGGTGGGAGTTTGGATGGGATCTCCAGAGGCTCCTGCCAGCCTCAGCAGCACTGCAACTCCACACTCTGTTTTAATTTTCTGACTCTTTCCATCAAAGCAAGCAGGGCTGCTCCTGAGGGAGTTCTCACTGTCCTCCAAGGGAGAGGCCACAAGGCAAATGTCCCACCCAAAGGACTGATGTGTCCAGGGCTCTGACCCTGCACCAGTGTGACCAGCACAGTGGGGCTTGAAAAACACAGACACACCCAAGTACAGCTTATGGACATGGCAAAACACATGTGGAGAATGTTCTTTAAATTGAATTATTTCTACTCACTGATTAGGAAAGGCCACGTGTACCTGCAATTGGCAAAAACTTGTTTAAATAAGCAACAGCCTCAGGCGTCGGAAAGGTCTGCAAACTCCCAATCAAAAATTACTGCTGCCCCATCAATGTGTCATATAAATGTTGGCATGTTAATTGTGTATTTATAAGATTGTTAATGGTTAGTTAATTTACCTCCCACACTATTATTGTACTTGAAATGATTTAATGTCTGCTGAGGGAGTTAACAACATGTAACAGCAGATGCGAGAGTTTTACCTTTATACTCTGCACCCCGACTTCCTGCCATTAACAGTTGTGTGCTAAATCAGCCAAGCTTCTTCCCAACTGTACATGTGCAACTGCCTTTCCCATAAACCTGAACGCTGAGAAAGTGCTGGAAATTCTACACAAGTTTAACACACACATATTTTTATTTCCTCCTCTTCAGAATTTTCAAAAAGGTACATTAAAGCTCATTTCTCAACATATTAATGCTAACTGGAAACTCTCTTAACAGTTAATATCCTTCAAAAAACAAACAAACAAAAGTTCAGACCCCCAGATTCAGTCCAGGTTTTGATGCCATATTTAGTAGTTGTAGCCTACAGAATTCTAACCAGTTCTCCTGCTGATAAAGGCACAGACCTGCTCTGAGGAGCAGTGACTTCCACTAAGAGAGAAGAACACAAAGAAGCAAAGATCAGTTTTGCAAACCTTTACACAAACACCTTGAAGGTTCCAGCAAAATCACAGACCCAAATCAACGTCTAGATCTGCTGAGATCTGCCAGCACAGCCCTTCTGCACTCCTACACCCACACACCATCACCACATCCTCAGGGAGGAGCCGAATGCAACGGAATTCAGGGACCTGCAAAGCATCAGCACCTTATACATTCTTTAATCGTAAACAAAAAATAAATGTTCTTCTAATACTTGCACTATATAAATAATATTCTACCATTGAATAAAGCGCTTCACAGGCAGCTGTCAAACATACTCTGTGCAAAAACTAAAACTGAAGAGAGCAGTGTGAAATCTCCAAAATTTTAGAGTTTGGTATTTCTGTACAACAGGATACACAGGCTGTGGTTTCCATGATGTACTGAGTGGCAAACACCCGTGATCATCACACAGGTGGACAGGGATTTTCACTTTCTTCTGATCTTTATTATTCACCTATCTAACTTTCTGCACATTGTCTGACCGACACCCCAGGAATGAATGCTCCCCCTCCCCTTCTTGGCCCCGTTGCTGTGATTCTGCCCCGAGGCCCTGGGGAGCAGAGCCCCCCAGCAGCCTGGTGCAGGCACAGAACGTCCCCAAAGGTGTCCAACCGCACCATCAAGAGGCTGAGCGCCTCGCCGCGATTCGCAGGAACTTTGTGGCAGCATCAGACAGCTGCATCTCAGTCTCCTATTTTTATCAGCAGTATTCCTGTGGCAGCACCCCACGGCTGTATTTATGGCACGGATGGGCTCTCCCAGCGAGGGAAGCAGGCCTTTATGCAGATCAGGCTCATTCATAACCCCGCGCACAATGAGGAATGCAGAGCGCGCTAACAAACGACTCCGCTGCCAGGAGGTGACACAAAGGTCTTGGAAAAGGATCTGCAGCCATGCAGGCTGTACCTTCAACACACAGCTGAATTTCGGGAGGCAACTTCATCATCACCACATGTTAACTGTTCTTGTGACCCTCCTGCTCGCTTGATGTACTGCAATTATTTAAATAAAGATTGTCTGGCTTTGCTGCTTCCCCACCAAACGCCCCACACAGAGTATCATACCTGCATGTTAACCTACACGAGGTGACAACGAGGTATCAAAGCGAGTGTGGGATTAGGGGAAAGGACAAGCTAAACCTCACGGCTGCCATGCCCCCCATCCATCCCGCAGACAGCAGCAGGCACAGCTGGAACCACGCTCCGTGCTGGACCCACTGACTGGGGGCACTGCAGCCATGTGCCAGCCCTGCTCACTGCTGTCTGCAGGGGAAACGTTTGACCTTGAGCCTGAAAAATGCTGAGTGCAGCTTTCCTCACTTTGGGGAAAACGCAGCTATTTTGGAATGGATTTCCTGGGGTTTTTTAAATGAACACAGTGGAGTTTGACACAATGCCTCGCTCTCACTGCCCAGCGCAAGGTGGCTCGTCCCTGTCACTGCCCCACACTGTGGATAGTCTCAGTTCAGTCAGAGAGAAAAAGAGAAAGATTTCTGCCAGGCTAAGCCTGGGAAAAATCTTTCTCTTTTTCTCTCTGACTGAACTGAGACTATCCACACCACAGCAGCACGAGAGCCGGGGCAGCCGTGTCTCACCTCCACAGCTGCCAGCAGTGGGGCAGGGCCCCTCTCTGCCACCCACTGCCCCCAGCCCCGCTCCCTCCTGCAGGTCCTGACACATTTTCCAGCAGAACTACGGATTTCTCGTGGTGAGGTGACACCAGAGCCAGCAGCCACTTTCACACCCTGTACCTGTCCCCGAAAGGTCGCAGGCTCCAGGTCAGAACCCTCCAGCTCCACCAAAAGCCCTGTGGTGCCACCAGCACACTTCTGACTCAAGGACGTGTCCCTGAAATGACAAGCCAGTGCCACCTTTCTATGGCATCTTACAGGAAACATTTTCCTCACGTGAAGAGTTGATATTTTTGCTTTTCATGCTTTGAAATACAGAGACCTCTAAATAAGCTCCAAGAAACAATAAAATCAGAGAAAGCTGTCAGCAGCTAAAAATGTTCTGCTGCAGGAAAAAGCTACAACTTTGAAGTTCCACCAATTTTAATTGAATGTTTAAGAGGCCTCCATTTCAAATGGCTAAAAGCAGTTTCAAATTCTCCACAAAACTCTCAAGCCAACTCCTACCATGTATCTTCCTCTCTAAATTATAAAAGTAAGCTTCTTTCCTCATGCTCTGAAAAGCTGTAGATTGGTTTTGGTTTTTTGTTTGTTTGTTTTAATATTGTTTAAATTGACTATCCTCCTAAAGGAAGTAATAAACAATTAAAGCCCTATTCAAAGTAAACAAAAGCATTCCAAAGACACAACTTGTGGAAGGTACAATTTGGATCCAAGACAATTGCTAACAAACTCAAAAGCTGGAAAAATTATATACCAATGCAGGTCATGTTATCAGTCAAGGGCTTCCACAGTCCCTGTACTCAAACACCTCCTTGACTATAGCTCTTCAAAGTGATCTTTAAAAACTAATGAAAAAGATAGGCAGATTAGAATTAAAAATTGATTTTTCCCCCAGCGTCATATAAGCAGGACAGCATGAACATACTTCAAAATTTATGATTCAGGTTATATGAAATAATTTCCCAGCCAACTTCTGTATGCAATTGCACAAGAAATGGTTCTGGTTATCTGCATTTGCAGCAGCAAAAATAATCAACCCCCTCAAACACAGACAGGTCCTGGGCAGGCAGGATAAAGGAAAGTGAACTGAAATATACGAACATTCAAGTTTATGTTTCAGCAAAAGCTCAAGTGCATTTAAGAGTGAATACTTATCTGCAGAAGCTGTCACTCACACTCTGGTCCTATCATTAAAAAGGAAATAATAATTTACAGTCATATAAAGAGGCTTTCTCACAAGAGAGACTGGAATTGGGAAGTTATGATGAGCAAACACTACATTACACACAACTTCCAACAAATTATTTGTTCCTTTCCAGACCTGTAAATCAATCTGGCATTAGCTCTGTATTTTTGAACTGCTTGGAATTTGGCTATACTTTTGTTGTCACACTAATCAGGATGCAAATAACACCAATTCCAATATTTTAATCACTGAGCTTTAGAGGGGGGAAAAATATTGGGGTATGTATGGGGAGTATTCACTCTTCTCTTTCCTGATTTTGTCAAATCTTTGTTTAATTGCAGACAAGTTGATTCTCTGCTAACCTGAGAAATCTTGCATCAAGATTTTAAGCAAATAAATAAGTATAAAAAACGCAGAGATTATAAATTAGGGCAGACAAATCTGTATCTAGACTCATGCCTGCAAAGAGCATTCTATCAATATAGCGAAATGCTAATCTCCTAATTAACAACCTAATTAGGTAATTATGGCTTTGCAGAGGGATGCCTAAATGAAATATGACAACATGGTCACCTCTTTATATGGCACCTGTGGGCCTTTTCAGCTGTCACTGCCGAGAGTGCAATATCAATTTGAACAGATGACAAAGTGTTGTCATTTTTCATTCAGATATTGTGCTGAACGCTGGGATCCAGGCTCCCAGCGCCGCGTCCTGCCCGGGCTCTGCCTCGCCTCAATACGTGCAAACACTTCGCTTAATTTTTAATGTCTCTGATTAAGCTTGGTTTTTCACGCTGTCTGCAGGCATTCCCTGACACACAGCACAGCTGTGGTGTCACACTGGGATGACCCACAACCCCGGAGCCCCCCGACCCAATTCCACAGCACGTGTGCGGGAGAATCCCTAGCCAGGAAAAATATCTCTGAGTTCATGTTTGAGGCTTAATTGCTGCTGGCTTTAAAACAGCAAAACAAAACCAGAGGGCCTTGTAAATAACACATAACGTTCATTTCACTTTTATTCCTGCTGAACACTCTTTTCCGGGGGAACAGCAGTCCCTGTCCAGGAGAAGGTGAAGCTGATGGACTTTTGCACAGACAGCTGGGAAGGAACACTTTCAACAAAGGTGCTTTTCCATGGAACACTTTCTGTCACTCATATGCCTAAAATGCTTTGAAGACAATTTGCTGAGCTTGAACATTCCTAAATGTTCATTAGGCCATTACCCCGTTGGAGTGGGTCTGGAGGAGGCCACAAAAATGATTAGAGGGATGGAGGGAGCACCTCTGCTGTGAGGAAGGGCTGAGAGAATGGGGATTGTTCAGCCTGGAGAAGAGAAGGCTCAGGAGTGACCCAAATGCAGCCTTCCAGCCTCTGAAGGGAGTCTACAGGAAAGATGGAGAGACACCATATACAGGGCATGGAGGGACAGCACCCAGGGAATGGCTCCCAGTGCCAGAGGGCAGGGCTGGATGGGATATGGGGAATTGGGAATTGTTCCCTGGCAGGGTGGGCAGCCCTGGTACAGTGCCCAGAGCAGCTGGGGCTGCCCCTGGATCCCTGGCATTGCCCAAGGCCAGGCTGGACACTGGGGCTGGAGCACCTGGGACAGTGGGAGGTGTCCCTGCCATGGCAGGGGTGGCACTGGATGGGCTTTGAACTCCCTTCCAACTCAAACCACTCTTGGGTTCTGTGATAAATAAAATATCTTGTTGTAGAGTGGAGAATGAAAGAACAGGCTAGGAGTGCTCGAATATCAGACTAGAGCTTCTATTTTCACAATTCTCAGTGTGATATTCAAGAGCCTAAAAAACCTAATAAATTTCATAAACATTAATACAAGCTTCAATCTTAAAAAAAAAAAACCAGAACCAGAAAGCTTCACCATTTTACCTGTTTGCTACTGAGAGAGATGCTACTCTCTTTGGGTTTTACATACACAAAGGCCCAGGGCCTGGGGACACGATGCAGGTCCAGCCAGCCCAGGGGCTCGCAGCACAGCCACTGCACAGCTCTGCAGCAGCACCACGGAGGCTGCTCTGACACTGCCAGGCAGGGGGCTGTGCCTTAAACAGCAGCACCTGTCAAAACAAACACTTTGGTCTTTGTCAGTTTCTTTAGGTTGTTGCCATTCCACTTTTGAGTGCATGTAAATATGGTTATTGCATTAAAAACATGATCATGATCTTATTTTTTAAATATAGCAGCACACAAGCTGCTTCTGACTTAAGAAACTCATGATGATCAGACCTACTTAAAGATGCCCGAGACCTTCAGCCCCTTTGGGACTTTATGTCAAATGGAACTGAACAGATTCACATTTCTTCAGCAAAAGATGAATCCCTGTTCCTCTGGCTTTTAATTTTGGGTCCGTCTCTTTCAAGAGCACACAAACCATATTCAAGGAGCTTTGTTATGCTCTCAGAAGAATGGATTTAGATACAACACTTCTCAGGCAATAAGCAAACAAGGTAGGGATTGCCCTTTTGCAGTCTGGGATACGAAACTGAGCTGACAGACAGTGAGCAACAAGGCATCACAGTGTGATGGAGCTCCTCAGCTCACACACACACAGAGTTAACATTAAACACAGCCTGGAGTCTGTGTCAGAGGCACTCACAGAAGCGCCCCTGAGGCAGCTCCTCCCTGCACAGCAGGTCCCAGGTGTGAGCAGCATCGCTGCCAGCACTGACAGCCCCGGGCTCTGCCCCCACAGCTCCAACCTGCCCCTTCCAGCGCCTGAGCTCCATCCCCATTTCTCAGCCAGTGTCACTTGCCCTTGGACATCAGAAGGAATTCTGGATATCAGGAGGAATTTCTTCACACAAAGGGTTGTCAGGGTTGGAAGGGGCTGCCCTGGGAGGTGGTGGAACCACCAGCCCTGAGGTGCTCAGGGAATGACTGGACGTGGCACTCAGTGCTCTGGCCTGGTTGACACGGGGGGTGGCGAGTCAGAGGCTGGGCTCGATGATCTCAGAGGCTTTTTCCAGCCTCGGTGACTGTGTGATCTCCAAAAAGAGTGACCATATGGGAGACGGGCTGCTCCTACCTGGGGATGTGAGCAGTATGTGCTGTGAGCTCATGTGCTGTGCCACGTGCTGCCATAACTGACCTTTCCATACAGGTGTGTGCTTTTCACGCCCACAACTTCAAATGGTCGGGAAAATTTCGTGCTACAGAACGCATAACACAGATCCCTGTGCCAGGCTGCTCCACCTGCAGAGGCCTTCACTGATCCAAAGGAAATGCACAACAAGAATGTAGCTGTTACTTGTTATTTTAACATTTGTTAGTTGTTATTTTTAATTGTTACATGTTGCAATTGGGTGAAAATTTAACCAACAGATGAGGAAAGGGTGTTACAACAAAGACCTGAAATATGACTGATACAGAAATGGACTAAACTGGTTCTCCCTGCTTCAGTTATTTCTGTACAGGTCTATACGTACATGCTGATCTCAATTTATTTTTAATCTAACCCAAAAAGTGTCCGTGAATGGAGCTGTTCTGAATTTGGAAAAGTAACTGAGAGAGTCTAATTCCCAGTCTTGCATCTACCTGATAATGCCCCGACGCCTAAAATCGTGTAGAACACACTCAGGATATCCAAGCTTGGCTCTGGCATCTCTGTTTAGTCAACTACCAAACTTCCACTAGCACAGAAATCAACTCCTTGCTGCATCTCCTGGCCACCTTTCCCGCTCCCCTGCGGTGTCCACGGTTCTGATGGCGCTGGCAAGCGGGAGCAGAACCGAGAGCCCCCTGCAGAAAGGCATTTGGGTGTGATCCCGCTCAAAGCGCCCACCTGGAGCGGCCGGCAGGAGCGGCCGGGACACGGGGACAGGGGGCGTGTGACCGGGGACTGGGATGGAGCGACCGGCACCCGGCCGGAGGCCGCACGGCAGCCGTGTGCCCGCCGCTCCCGCGGGGCGCGGGCATCCCCAGGGCATCCCGGGGGCTCCTGCCGGACCGTGCCGGTCCCTGCCGCTCCAGCCGCACTCACCTGTCCCCCGCCACCCATCGCCGGCGGACGCTCGCCAGACCCGCTCCGTCTGCCCCGCGCTGCGCCGCTCCCGCCCCGCCGCCGGGACACCCCGCGGGAGCGGCCCCGCCTGCGCGCCCGGGGAGCCCCGGTGCCCCCGAGCCGCGTCCCGGGCAGGCTGACAGCCGCTGCCGCCGGTCACGGCATCCCGCGGGGGCCCTGCGAGGGGCTGACAGCGCGGGCGGCCGCGGCCCCGACCGCCCCCCCCCCCCCCCCCGCCCCGCACTTACCGGCGCCGCCGCCGCCGCCGCGGGGCCGCGCAGCCGCTTCCGGGTCCGGGTCCGGCGGAACGGGCGCGGGGCCGCGCGCGACCCGGAAGCGCCGCGGCCGCGGAAATGACGGCGCGGAACGGGCGGGGCGGCGGCACCGGCGGCGCGGGAGGGCCCGGGCCGGGCGGCGGGCACGGCAGCGGGCCGCGGGCTCCGGCGGGCACGGCCGTGATGCCCCCGGGTCGGTACCGGGGCCGCCCGCGGCCGAGCGGCGCTCACCGGTGCCGCACGGTGACACACAGCAGGCTTTTCTCACGGGGATCGCGCCAGTGTTATTCCCGGTTTCTTGCTAAAAGCACTGTGACGTTTGTGTTTATGTGGTGGGTTTAAAGCAGGGCACGCAGGTAGCGCTCGGTGTGCAAACGCGAAGGGGACGAACGGCACACGCGGTCACTGCTGCCCGGGACAGGGAGCGAGCGCCGCCCGTGCCCGAGGCCCTGAGCAGTGTCCCCGGGTCATCCGGCGCTCCGCGGCTGGGCAGGGGCGCCCGGCCACCACCTCCGGCCTCCTGGAGCTGCAGTGTCCCGGCTGTTCCCAGCGTTCCTGTTCCTGGCCTGCTGGCCGTGTGTCCCTGTCACCTTTCGGGACTTGCTGGTGCAGCCTGCGCAGTTTCCCGTGGAAGTAAGGAGACTTGTTAATCCCTGAGGAAAGCCTAACGTGGCAGCCTCAGCAGCTGCACACATCAGAAAACAGCTGCCTTCGAGAGGGAGCGTGGACAGCATGGCACAAGTGCCACCAAGGGCCTGTGAGGAGCAGGTACCAGTGACTGGCAAGAGTGCAGTGAGGGCACGAGCTGGAGCTGCCCCAGCACAGGGCATGTCACAGGGAGTGCCTGGCTGCAGCTGGCAGAGCCCAGAGCTCTGGAGTGACTGGACTCAGCCTCCTAAAGCAGTACCAGGAATCACCCAGAGCAGCAGCTTTGCGCTGATGCAGTGAGGCCAAGCAGGTCCCTGCAGGAGCCAGGGAGCCCTGTCCGGTTTGGCAGGGTCAGGGGCTAGGAGAACTTGCCATTCCATCCGTGACACTTCACCCTCAGGGGGCAAATGCAAGTGCATCCGTGAAATATTCACAATAACACCAATTTAGAATGCCTCTGGGGTAGCGTTCTTAGTAAAACTGGACGACCCTGAAAACTCATTGGCTCAAGACAGACAATGGTGGAGTAACTAAGATGTAAAGTAATTGAAATGTGAATGAATTTACTAATTGCATGAGGGGGACAGTGAGAGCACAGATTTGCTGAGCAGGAGCCATCTCCATCTGCACGAGCCATACGTGGCCCCAGCCAGCTGGTTAAAGGGTTCTGGTGACGTCCAGGGCCCAAGTGAGGGCGTGGGGTGGCGATGCCAGCTGGGGCTGGGGGGGCTGGGAGCTCTGCCGGGCCCGTGCCCAGCCTGAGGCATTAGCCAGCCCAGCAGGAAGGTCAGGGGATGAGGGCCGAGTTTGGGCATGGCTCCACGGGCACTGTCCATCACGGACACAGCACATACAGCAAACTGAGGATGGTTTTAACCGTGCCTCTCCACTGCACCTACAGGAGGCTTCCCTAAGAGGTCTCAGTGGGGGCAGCAGTGCTGGACACCCCCAAAGTGTGAGCAAAACGGAGCAGGCCTGCAGGAAGCTGGAGCGAGCGGGGCAGTGCCCGGCGTGAGGCCAGCCTGAGGCGGGGCGGCAACGATCTACAGGAAACCTCCTAAGAGAGTGAAGTCATTACCCTTGCTGCCTCTGCTTTTTTCTCTTCCCGTTACAAAAAGATAATTTGCAATTACCCCCGGTAACGCGCGGTCTGAGCCGTGGCCTGTGCCAAAGGCTCCTGTTCGGTCCCGCAGCCTGTCCGCGGGGACACGCTCAAGGCACGGGCCGCGACAGACCGGCCCGGGACCCTTCATCCTGCGCCGGGGCTCCATCGCACGGCCGCAGCTGCCGGGGCAGGCCGGCCTCCCCCGGGAGTTCGGGAGGCACCGGGGCTCCATCGCACGGCCGCAGCTGCCGGGGCAGGCCGGCCTCCCCCGGGAGCTCGGGAGGCACCGGGGCTCCATCGCACGGCCGCAGCTGCCGGGGCAGGCCGGCCTCCCCCGGGAGTTCGGGAGGCACCGGGGCTCCATCGCACGGCTGCAGCTGCCGGGGCAGGCCGGCCTCCCCCGGGAGTTCGGGAGGCACCGGGGCTCCATCGCACGGCTGCAGCTGCCGGGGCAGGCCGGCCTCCCCCGGGAGTTCGGGAGGCACCGGGGCTGGCCCGGAGGGACCGCGCGGGCCCGGCCCGCCGTCACCACGGCGACGGGGGCGGGGCCCGGGCCGCTCGCCCCGCCCACGCCGCCGTTCGAACGGCCCAATCGCAAGTTCCTCGGCCGGGGGAGGGGCCCGAGCTGGGGCGGGCGGGCACGGCACCACCCTGCGGGCGCTGATTGGCCGAGGCCGCCGCCAGCTCCCGCCCCCTCGCGCGGCGATTGGCCGCCGTGCCCGTCGCTCTCGCACGAGGCCGGCCCCTCCCGCCCGCCCCGGGAGCGCGGGCGCCGCTGGGCCCGGCGGGAGGGCCGCGCGCGCGGAGCGGGGCGGGCGGGGCCCCGCGCGGGGCGGGGCGGGGCCGGGGCGGGGCGGGGCCGGCGGGCGGGGCGGGGCCGGCGCTCCGCTCCCTCTCGCGCGCCGCTCGGCTCCTTCACAGGGTGACACGTCTGCGGTGAGTGAGTGGCGTTGGCAGCCTGTCAATCCCTCACCGGAGCGGCCATCAAACAACATAAAACACGCGCGGGCACCGGGCGCGGGGCTCATAAATTCCGGCGGGCCGATATTTTTGCACATTGCTTTGCAGAGAGTGTGTAATTAATTTTTTTACAGTTCTTTCCCCGTTATTTCCGCTCTTTTCTTTGCACAAGTTCAAACTTTTGATTGCTGCTGTCTCACCCCCGTGCACAGACTTGGGATCGTTTGTTATTTGGGGGGGAGGGCGATTAATTTTTTTTTTTTTTTCCCTCTGTGATTTTGTTTTCTTGGCTTTTTTATGTTGCAATTTGGGGGTGGGGGTGTTCGCTGGTTTGTTGTGGTTTTTGCTGTTTGCACCCTCCCAACTTCTGAAGGATTTGAAAGCGACTTTTTTTGATTTTGCATTTAATTTTTTTTTTTTTTTTTAAATTTTTGCAAAGAAGATTTTTGGACAAGTGGGGAAAGACATAAAAAGCAACAATAAAAATAAAAAAAGGAAAAAAAAAAAAGCTTTGGAGGAAGATTGTACCAGGAAAACCTCACAGAAATCTGCTCAGCTCATTTATCCGAGGCACCAATATGATGATGATGAAAGAAGATTGTAACTAAAGAAGAGAGTGATTTACTGCCCTGGGAAGGAGAAGAGAGTGGAATAAACAGCTGAGATCCGGTCAAAACACAAATACTACATTTTTTTTTTTTTTTGTTAATTGTTTTGTTTGGCTTTTTTTTTTTTTTTTTTCCCTTTTTTCGTGGTGTGTGTGCAGAGCGCGGTCGGGAGCGCGGCACTGGGACTGAGCGGGGCAGGCGCTGCCGTGAGCGCCCGGAGCGCGGCCCGGCCCGGAGCCATGGACGATCAGTCCAGGATGCTGCAGACTCTGGCCGGCGTGAACCTGGCCGGGCACTCGGTGCAGGGGGGCATGGCCCTGCCGCCTCCCCACGGACACGAAGGGGCTGACGGCGACGGCAGGAAGCAGGACATCGGCGACATCCTCCATCAGATCATGACCATCACTGACCAAAGCCTGGATGAGGCACAAGCAAAGTTGGTTTCGTCTAATTAAACCTTGTCTTTTAAAAAAATTATTATTAATATTATTATTTTTTTTTTAATTATTTTTGGTGTGTGTGTGTGGTTTTTGTTTCTCTCCTTCCTGCTCCTCTGCAGAGACCCGGAGTCTCACAATTAAGAGCAACTTCTTGGGGCCGTAAGAGAAATTACCAGCAGCCAAGGCAGAGCCAAGTTGCTATTTAATGATTTCTTTCCTTAAAAAAAAAAAAAAAAAAAAAAATAGATCTGATAAATGTAGAAGTATGCGATGGTTCTGCCGTCACTGTGGTGCGCGGGAGGCTGTGGCTGGTCCCTGCCCGTTCCCGCTGGACACTGTCCGGTGGATACCGGCCTTTGCGCCGCCGTCCGTCCGTCTGTCTGTCCGGCCATCCCTCGAAGTACAACTTTGCCTCTTTCTTTCTTTTCTTGTCTCAAAGTGGCAGCAGATGAATTATAAATCTGACCAGATATTGCTGCAGGAGAGGGTGTGTGCGTGTGAATAAAACCCAAACCGAACCCTGTCTCTATTAAATCACGATAAATACAAAAACAATGTTAACTCTGTACACCTCCCCCCCCCCCCCCCTCCTCCCCAATCTCCTTAATAAATCAGTTCTAATATCGCAGGACGGGGACGAGGGGGGTGGTTTTTCCCCCTCGTTCGGGCGGTGTTTGCACAAAGATAATTCCGCATGGAAGCGGAGCGGGATGAGGGAGGTTCCGGCCGGCCCTCGCTGCCCGCGGCCCCGGGACCCCCGGCCGGGGGGCGAGCGGCCCCAGCGCGGGGCCGGGGAAGGCGCCATGTTGCCGGAGCCCGGCGCTAACCGCTTGTCCTGTGCTCTCTTGCAGGAAACACGCCCTGAACTGCCACAGGATGAAACCCGCCCTGTTCAGCGTCCTCTGCGAGATCAAGGAGAAAACAGGTACGGGCCGCCCGCGCCGCCGCCGCCGCAGCCATCTTAGCGCTCCCGCCCGGCGCCGCGCCGGGCCCGGCGCCCCTCACGCCGCCGGGGGCCGGGCCGGGCCGGGCCGGGGCAGCCCCGCGGGGCCGGGGGCACCCGGCGGCTCGGGAGGCGGCGGGAGCGCCGTGAAATGGCGCGGGGGTGCCCCCCCCGCGGCCCCGGAGCGCCCGCGCTGCCGCGGTACCGTCAGACGGTGTGTGAAAGACATCCCGAGGCGCTGTGACCGCGGGCTTTAACCCCGGGACGGCACCGTGAGCTTTGTGAGCGGCGGGAGCGCCGAGCCGAGCCCGAGGCGGCCCCGCCGTGGGCGCCCCGACCCCGCTCCTGTGCCCGGCGCTGCTCCGGCGCCTCCCGGGCGCTGTGTTTTTAAACGCCAACATTCTCAAAAATCGTCTCAAAAGTGCGATTTTTTTTTTTTTTTTTTTCCCGTCTACATTAACGCGACAGGAATAAACCCCGTGCTTTTCTTGTGGGCAATCTAGGAGATTTTTTTTGCAATTTTTTCACATCACTGAATTTATAGAATTTTTTGTTTGTTTGTTTAAAGAAGAAAATTTGCAAAGTATTCTGCTTTGTATTACGAGAACAAAGACATTTAGTGAAAATAATATTTAATGAGAACAAGAATATTTATCAATAGTAAGAACATTTAACAATAACAAAAACATTTATTATGACTGGATTTAAAAATGAATAGCCAATGATTCACATATAGCTTAAGCCATTGCCTGGCTTTTTAGCTCTATGTGATACTCAATAACGTTCTGCTTAATTCCACACTGAAAAAATAAAACTGGATGAAAACAACCCAACGTGAAATCATTGCAAATCTGAGCTGTGGAGCCCGGAGTGAGCGGTTCTCTGTGAATTATGGTGCTTTATGTCCAAGGGTTTCTTTGCTACCGGGGATCCACTTCAGTTCCTGCTGACAGCTAAGCACTAGGGTATTGACTGTGTTGTGAATATTAAGATTGATTCTGCTTTATGTTGCATTATATTACCCGGGATAAGGGGAATGATCCCTCTCCCTTCCCACCTACGTACGTTCCACCTCGGTCGGCTCGTAACCCCTTTCCTTGGCTTGTGTGTTTGTTTCCTGCCTTTCCCTAAACTTCTTTGCCTGTCCTGCTCCGGAGCCAGAGAGCAACCTGCCCTCGGTGTTCAGACATTTGCAGGAGGCTCATTTCAATTAAGGAGGCAGGCGTAGGTCCCTCGGTCACTTTATTTGCAGAGGGCTTAGCCTCAGTGTTTTGAAAGGCAAGTGTAGTCAGCCACATGTCAGAGGTGAGCTGCGAAGAAAACCCGAGTCCTTTCAGCAGTGGGATTACTGGCACAGGGTGTTTGTGAGGCCGCCGCTGTCTCGCAGGCGAGGGGGAGCCTGACAAGAGACTCTGTGCTCTGAAACCTTTTGGGGTGTTTCTGTGACAACTTGTAAGTTGGGATGCTGCATTTGTGCTGCAAGAAGTCGAGCAAGTTTTCAAGTTATCTCTCTTTTGTGAGATCCCTGAGAACCAACAAAGAGTGAAGGCGTCTGCCTGCCCAAAGGCGAGCTCCTGCCAGCCCCGCAGCACGGGAGGGACACGATTAATGCTCTGAGTGATTGATGGAGATGGACCCACACCTCCACCAAAAACTCTTCCCGGAAGGGCACCTTCACTCAGGGTCTCCCAGTTGAAGTGAAATGTCTGTGCAGGCTTTACTTAGAGTGATAAAGCAAAGAAAATGTGAAAATAAATTGTAGCCTGTTTTGTGGAAGCTGTTCTCAGAGGGAATGGCTCAAACAATTCTAAGCTGGAAGCTTGAGGAAGGGTCTGAGATGCACTTAAAGCAGAGGTGTCCCCCTCTCCGCCTAGGCTCTGCATTGTCTTGTGGTCCAACAACTGTCAGGTGCCTAAACCTGCCTCCGATGGGGTCATGTGCTGGCGTTTAATTCTTCCTGGTCAGAACCAAAGTTCACCTGGGTGTGGGAATTGCCATGATGGTTTCATCACTGTCTTCCTCCAGAGGTGAGGAAGTCATGTCTGTTCAGAAACAAGTCATGCGATATTTAAGTCATTTTTAAATCGAATTACGTATTTATTTGCATTTTAGTAGTTTTGAGTACAGTCAGCGAGGACTTTGTGAGACTGGCTGGGAGAGAGCACAAGAAGGAATCCTCAGTTTGCACGGAGCCACTGTCACTTCCCAGCAAGGGTTAATGGATACATCTCATTTCTGAAAGCCTCACACAGGGTCAGGAGCTGAAGATTTTTATTTTTTTCTCCCTGTGAGGTATTTACCATGTACAAAGCAAATCACCGAGTTACTGAATTTAGCCTGACATTTCTTTTTTAACATTTTAACATTTTCAGAAGTGCTGCATAATACATTTAAGTGCTTTACAACTATTAATAGCTGTGTGTATTCTGAGAGGCAACCACAAGGTAGCATGGTGTTCATAAAGAAACTGCCACCTCTGGCTTTAATTAGTTCAAAGAAAAATTATACCAGCGTTCTACCGAAGCCCCTCCAATAAAATAGGAAGATAAGCAAGTGAGGACCCAGTGGCTCCCTTTGGCTGTGCTTTGCCTCTCGCCGAGGTGGCACTGGATGCACGCTCACATCTGTTGCATACCTGTGTCACACTCCGTTTCCTCATGTCCTGCCAGAAGGAATCAAAAACTGATTTGCACCATTGTTTGGTTTTTTTAATACCTCTTTTTTACTGACTGAAACACCTTCAGACTGGTGATTTTATTAAACTTCCTCCAGGATGTTGCTCAACCTGGGGTCCTGGTTATTCTTACGGAGAAAGAAGTGAAAATATATTAATTCTTGTAGTCTTAAAATGTCTTAGGGAATTGCGTTTATTTCCCAATGGAGAAACATATTATTAGGTCCTGGACTGCGTTGATAAATAATTTGGTTTTTTTGTCTTTAAAAGTCATTTACAGAGACAGGATCACACGTTTATAAAAATATCTGAATTCATGTGCATAACCGTGCACACATCTACAGTTATTTATTTATTTATTTATTTCCCCAAGTCCAGCAGCAACAATGATAGCTGCCAACCAACCCCGAATTTACTGTCACCACCACCCCTAAATAGCATTCATTTCCTAGTAAAGCCTAATGGCATACATGATGGTTTGCCAGATTTGTGGCCTTTGTGAGGCTTATAAGCAGGACTGACTTGGGAAGATCATAAAACTTAATGAACTTCTCGACTGCAGGAGGTGTCCGCAGGGGAAGCGAAAGGCCTGCTCGGCTGCTCGGGCTGCTGCAACTATTTTTTATGTCTAAAGAGAGAGGATGAAAATGTTCATGAAGAACGTTCTCCCCTTGCATAGATTTTTTTGTTTTAAAGAATGAATAAAAAAGCTCTGAAAAGCAGACAAACCGCGTGTTAGCCACGGGGTTGATTCCTCGCTGTTCCCGTGTTAAGTTACCTTTTATTTTTATTGCTACAACTGTAAATAGCCGTGCGCTGCCGTCCCTGTGATTAAAGGGCTGCACCGGGCCCTGCCTCGCTGCAAAGCTCCTTATTGATGCCCTGGGCCGGGCGCTCAGGAACGCCCCTTGTCAATATGCTGCAGAGCCTGGAACCCGGGCGAGGGCACTCCTTGGAGCAGCGCTGCCTCGGCGTGGCTCTGGCAGAGTTGGAAAATGTTAACCCCTGTCGGCACCGCGGGGCTGTAAAAGGCAGCCGCAGCACTCTGCCCTTGCACCGCACGAATTTCAACTTTTCAGCGTTTGTAAAGTGACGTTTAGTGCGAACAGCTCTCAGTAGCGCACTGTAACCCTCAGTCCTGGCGGAACACGAGAGGATTCAGATGGAACAATGAAATGGCACTGATAGCATACATTTATGTGCCTGTGTGTGGGAGTGTGTGTGTGTATTTTGGCTATTTTCTAAATATCGGCTGTGATGTTATTGTTACTTACTTTAGCTCTTTAAAATATTTATGTGCAGTCCTGTTTTTTTTTTCTTTTTCAAGCTGCTAAATACATATTTTGTTGTTCCCTGACTACCTGGAGAAGTCAGAGCTGGGTGTTTATGTGCATCCAGCTCAGCTTAAATTGTTTAGCTTTTGCTTCCATCTCATGCTTCAGTACCAAGGTTTGTCATCGACCCAGTGGTTGTACTTTTGAATGTATTTTTTTAATTGCCAGCAGATGTATTACAAATGATGCCGTGCAGCAGAATGTTTGGTCGTTTGCACTGTCCTTATGGCAATGACATTGCTTTTCTTCATAAATGTCCTACTAGGAAAAAATAAATTGAATAAAGTGTCTTGATTATCGTTTGGTCATCTGTTTCCAACACATTCATTATCAGCAGCCTGGTTCTTTGGTGGATTTCTACCAAGGCACTTCTCTAGTTGAGAAAATGGCGATTTGGTGATTATGGCCATTAGAGAAATTCATGGTATTTTGTCTCTCAGAACCTGAGACTGCACCTTACCTTCAGTGCTTTCCATTGCTGGTGCTCCTTGCTGCATTTAAATATCCATCTTCACCTTGAGTACTGGGATTAGTGGTTCCAGAGATTTTTTTTCCCCTCTGTAGGGGATAAATTTGGCCCTACTTGTCAATATTAATTTAGCCAGGAGCAGGGATTTATTTTATTTATTTTATAGCTGTCTTTCATGTGTTTCCATTTATTTTTGAATTCGACACATTTGCTTGCTTATCTGAAAATACAAAATTATAGCAGTTACCGTGTGGTGTATTTTAGGATGCTTCTTGTAAGTTAAGGAATTTTTGCATTCAGAGATAAATTATTATCATGGCATGTAGGGAATGCAAAACAGTTTTGTTTTTTTTTTTTGGTGTTTTTTTTTTTTTACAGGATTTAACACATTTATCAAGCTCTGTTCCTGCAGCTTTCAATGGAAAAGTTGTATGATATGGATATTATGCTGTCTTTTTTCAATTTAAACATTGATTTGTGTGAAACATTAATATAATGATATTTGCAGTCTACCGTAGACAAATATAAGCAGAATTAGACACTCTAAATTGTTACAAATGCAAGGCAATATTTAAATCTGAATGAAGGCTGTATTAATAATGACGGAGCGGAGCGCGTGGCGGTCCGGTTTGGATGTGCCCTCAGATTTTAGGCTTGTTTTTCAATTCCTCGCACATCGTGCCCATGATGGCTCGATGAGTATTTTTACGAGCGGCAGGAATGGATGTGGATCCGTGCGCGACTCCGAGCGAGCCCAAAGCAGCGGAGCCCCGAGCGGAGCTGCGCGCCCGGCGCCGCGCTGGAATCAGCCGGAGCTGTCGGAGCGCCGCGATTGACACCCCGAGAAGAATGCTTTGTTTGTTTGCTCAGCAGTCATGTTTAATGCTCTTCGCTTATCAAGGTGATCAGCATGGTTCAGATAACACATGCCTGACACCGCCTGCCTTTTCTCACCAGCGTGTTGACCTTTTGTCACGTTTGCTTTTCTCTGGTAGGCAATTCCTGGCTTTAAGTGTGAATGGAGTAAATAATTCACATCAATATTTAATATAAATTATTAAAGTTTCTGTCAGCTCTTACAGTCCATGCTTTTATAGAGTTGGAGTAGTTCATCAGCCAAACAGATGAATTGTGCAGCTCAGCTGGACATTAGAGCTCCTCCATCGTGCTGCCGGGACTGAGGGAGGAAGCAGGGAATTAAATAGGAAAGGTAATGCAGCCTGCTCCTTCAACACTGTTTTTCAGTACTGCACATTCTTTAGGAAGGCTCGAAGCACCAGATAAATATCCAGCATAATTTATTTTGGTATGACTGTACTTTTTTTTCCCCTTCACGTTGCAAATGGAAATGCAGAAAACCCCACTGCCCCCCGGCATTTTCTTCTACTCTTTGTTACTGGCCTTCCTTGGGTGCTCCAGGCCCTTCCTGGGCGCAGGGTGGGAGTGCTGGTGTTGGGAGGTAGGGTTTGGGTGTTTGTTTTTTTTTTTTTTTCCCTCAGTGTTCTATTTATATTTTTAAAGACTGGTGCGGAGCCCTAAGGTGATGAAGTTTCAGGGGTTTTTAGACCGCGTTTATAAATTACAGTTTATATTTTGCAAAGTGACCTGTGATTGAATGTAGATTCTGAAAACATTTTTTAAAGGAGAAAAGCTCTGATCTCTGATTGTAACAGCTCGAATGTGTTTATTGCGTCAGGAATTGAACAAATATAGCATGTTTTACATAAAAGCATATAGCAAAAATCATTATGCACTTACTTTAATGTTATGCTGTTTTAGGTATTTCAGTCCTTTTGTTAATGATCAGTTCACTGCGTGTTGCACAGTCACAGGGACTGCAACAATGTGAATCACTGAATATCCCATGTAATACAAATCCATCACCTGGAAGGGAGGTGGGTTTGTATCATGTGTTTACAGGTCAAACCCTTTTGCTATACTTCAGTCATGCATCAACATTTAAAGCCAATCTCTCATTCCTCATTGTCCAGCAGGTGGCTTTGTCATAGATTATTTAATTTTTAATCATTTATTGTAAGTGGAAAAGGTTATTTAATAATATTATCCTGACAGCATTTTTTAAAAGAACAACAGTTTTCCAGTATGTCCTGTGGTGTATGATGGGGTCAATGGAAGCATCTAGAGAGCTTCAAGTACACAATCTAAATTAAGATTCTAAACAGGCATTACAGATGCTGGTAACTTTGGCAATTATCATTTTGTTTGGTGAACAGTAGTAAAACAGTGTGCGGTAAAAGTGTTTAGAGAGAGAGGATAAATAAATTGAACAGTTTTGCAATGCAAAGTGGTTTGTGGTGTTTTTGAGGATTTCTTGGCTCTTGCTTAACTGCTATTGTGAAGCCTGGAGCAGATTTTCCCATTGCTAATGCCCTAGAAGTATTAATTCACTTTGATATGC
Source organism: Vidua macroura (assembly GCF_024509145.1). Lineage (NCBI taxonomy): Eukaryota > Metazoa > Chordata > Aves > Passeriformes > Viduidae > Vidua > Vidua macroura. Next base: position 824,208 of record NC_071591.1, on the reverse strand, counting down.
TAATTAGAGGGCATTATGCAAGAAATGAGATTAAGTGGCAGCATGAAGCCATTTGCCTGTCAGTAAATTGAGAGCTTTAGCATCAGGAGGAGCTTTGTTTTTTCTGAGTTTCTCTTGGTTTTGCATATAAATAAAATTGATTGAAAGGTCTAGAGAAGCTTCTAGAACATTGGTGGTTCTTTTTCTCCTTCTATGATTATTTAAACTTCATGTTAAAGCCTTTCTCTGAATATTAATTGATCTAATGGGAGATACTGAACATGAAGAATTTCATTGTATTCTCAGTTACTGTATCTTAACAAAAGGAAAGTATTAGAATTCTTTGTGTCATCTGATTTTTGTGGGATTATTTTAGATATATCTTACAGCTTTGTATTCTAATGCCTCTGCCTGCTCACAGCTGCTGTGCTGGGAGCTGTACCTGTGTGGAGGTGGTTTTGCCAGTTCTGCTGTTTTGGGGATTGGTGTGAGGGCCCAGCTAGCTGAAGGCAAATGGAAGGCTCCGATTCCTGGCCAATGGGGCTGTGGACATTTGTCACCCCCCTCACCCACAGCTTTCCCACCATTTCTGATGCAAATCACACATGTATTTTCCTTCCTTTAGGAAAGAAGGGGTTGTAATACTGACCATAGATTTTATTCAACTGTCAGAAATTGTGTTAAAGTAACATTAAGGGATTGACTTACAGCCATAAGAGTGAGGGAATTTAGAGTTAATAGTTAAACTCTGCCCTTAACTCAACTCATTGAACCTATTTATTAGAGCATATATGATACATAAGATCACTGTGCTGAGACCTCTGCTGTAGCAGGATGCTCCAGGATGGCTCAAAGATGAGATGTTCTGATCTAGTTCAATTTTTCCTTTGTTTTTTGAGGATTGGAGTTTTCGTGTGTGTGTGGTTTTCATTCAGCCTCTGAGTTGCTTTACTACAGTTTTTTGATTAGTTTTGGTTTTGCAATACTGTTTCTAAAAAAATCAGAGAAGCAATTCTGGAAATTGAACAAAAATTTAGCAAAAAATAAACCCAAAGCAAACCCAGCCCAAGCCTCTCTAGTCCTCTTTGCCTGAGTGCAGCAGAGTGGCTGTTTGAGTGCCCATCTCCTCCACAGATCATTGTCGCAAAGTCAATCAGGGGAGCAGTGCTGGAGTGACAGTGCTTGTTATGAGCCCCAATAGTTATTTAAAAGAAAGGAAAAAGGATAAAAAAATGGCCCAGAGCTGCGTGCGGGGGCTGTTCATGCTGGATGCACATGCTCTCCCTGATCCTGGCAGCTGAAGTCTATCACTGTTGGGAAATTTTTAACATGAACCACATGAGACACAAACGGCGGCGGTTTCCCCGGAGCCACGGGGGTTTTCACGTCAGCGCAGGACAACTGGCACGTGCACTGCGGGTCCCTGCCCGCCGTCCCTGCCCGCGGCGCCCGCCCGCCCTGCTCGCCCTGACAAAGGGCCCCAGTGCCGTTCTCATGGGAAGCGTGATGGCCCTGGTCACCCACAGCTCCCCAGAGCTTGGCCCAAAGAATCCCATCAGGAATGTATAATCCAAAACTTTAGTTGTCATAGTGAACCTTTTTTGATACTGGAAGGAACAAAACCATCACCCGACACTGCAAAGCCAGTTCTCACAGGCAGCAAAAGGAAGCGTTGCTGGGCTCCAGCTGCTCATTTTGGGTTTCAGATTGCTGAACAAAAGAACTAAGTAATGAAAATGTTCTGAAGCCGACCTTAACTTTACCAGTAGACCCCTGATGGTGTTGTTTCAGGAGAAGACGGTGCTGGAGAGGAAATCCTGGCACTGCTGGTTTGAGTCCTGGTGCTGCTGTTGAATGGGGAAGAAACCTTCCTCTCGTTGAGTGAGGAGGGATGTGGTGACCTCGGTAGGGCAGGCCCCGAGCTCGGCCACCGCCTCATGGAACTGAATGCAAGAGCTTGCTTCTCTTATCTTTAAAATAGGAATGTTATCCATCTGGTTTTTTGTGAAGGTTGTGTTGTCTTGGTGCTGTGTGTTAAAAATGAATATTTTTATCAAGTGTTGGGTTTAATTAAAATTGTTATGTCAGAGGTAAATTTACAGTTTCCACTTCATTCCACTTTGGCCGCAGACGAGTCATACCTCCTGGAAATGAAGAAATGAAGCTTTCCTTAGACTTCTTCTTTTCTTGGCTTTAATCAGGAATGTTTTTTGACTCCATGGTTAGACCTCTGCTGTAAGGATATCAGGGTTTCGTGCCTTGGTGGTTGGTTTGCTCAGTACTGAAGGAGAAGGCTTGCTCCGGTCGCCGGGGATCGGTGCTCTCCTTGCACAGTAGCTGTTCGAGGCAGGCTGGCACACTCAAAAGGCTGTGCCAGGCACACTTTCTTGTATTTGTTGATTAAAGAAGGAAGCGTGCTTTTAGCAAGGTTTGTAATTACAGAACACCCAAATGTTTGCTTATTTTCTTTCATGTGAGATCCTGGTAGCGTGATTGACTGTCACTAGTAAGAACAAGTTACAGTAGATTGTGCAATGATTCTTATTTGACTTCAAGGATGTATTTATTACCATTTTTGTACAAATTATACTAACATGAAAAGTTGTGGAAATGATTGTGCACTAGATAAGGTGATACATTACAGGAGTGGTTGGGTTTATGGAGCTTTATGCCGAGGTTTTCTCAGAAATTATAGCACAGTCCTGTCACTATAAAACCTGGAGATACACTTGGTAATAACATGCAGTGGAGGGGTTTTTAGGATTTCACTTGTTATTCAAATAGAGTGGGAACTATAGGTTTTTCTACCTCGTATTTCTTTCTTGTGTTGCACTGGGTGAAGAGGGGAAAGGAAGCCCGAGGACAGCAGAGTGGGCGCTGGGGTGTGGGCACCACATCCTGCCCGATGCCCCCAGTGCCACAGAGCTGCGGAGGTTTTGGCACTGGTGGGGCTCTCTGGGTACCCAGCGCTGGTGTGGCACGCTGGGGGAGGTTTGCCCTCCAAAGGCAGCTGAGGAATTTTTCTGTGAGTTATTTCTTGCTTCCCCTCCACTTGTTAGGGCAGTGACGTGATATCAATATGGAGCTTGGGAACTTATTGACTTGTTGGTTCTTGACCTTTTGACTGTGACCAAGTATAGAAATTGAATGTCTGAAAATTAAATGATAGACTCTTTCTACATAAATTCTTGGATGTCAGTGTATTACATGAACTAATTTCGGTTTACCTAAATTTATGGTGTTTTGTGTTCAATAAAGGAAATATTTCTTCCTTTCAATATATCCAGCACCTAATAATATTGTAGTTGCTAACACTAAACAAATCCATTTCCTTTTACTGACTGATTATCATAACAGCTGCTGTTTAATCACCGAGATTGTTATGTAACTTTTAAATCTCTAATATTTTGGAGAGGTGCAAGTGACATCATCTTGCTGTGTAGTGGCGTGATGTCGTCGGTGCTGAACCACGCGGCTGTGTTTTGTGGGGCTCCAGACTCAAGTTCTTACTTAGTTTAGTCGTATTTAGTGGGCTGAGGCCACATGCCGAGCGAACTGCCTGTTTGAAAGGAGACCCAAAATAGCACAGAGTCCGTGTCCTGCGTTCCATGAGACAAAAAATGGGTATTTGTTTTCCCGCCCTAAAACTGTGGCACGGTGGGGCCTGATGGAGATGCCGCGCGCCGGCTCCTGTCCGATGGAATTAGCTGACTGCTCCACAGGCAGGGCGAGCGGCGCTCCGGCTTTGTGGCCGGGAGCGAGACTCGGGCCTCCAAACCGGGGTGACGGAGCTGGCGATATTGTTCTCTCCGAGTGCCGCAATAAGGCCGTGGTCAGCACTAATGTAAATATTTGTACAACAACCATGTTCTACAGCCTCCAATTTAATGGTAAAAATCTGCCCTGAACGCCTGGGTAAATATATGCTGAGAACAGACGCCCATTCACTGGAGAAACAATTGACTTTAGGTTCTTTGTTGTTAAAGTGGCCCCCAGTGACGGGCTGCGGGGAGGCGATAGCGGCGCGGGCGCCGTCGGGCTGGCGGCTCCCGGGCAGTGCCCGGCGCGGGGAGCCCGCACCGCCCCGCGCCGCGCCGGCACGGCAACGGGAACTTGTCAATGGAAGAAAAAGAACTGTAATCGCGCATTTACATATGCTCCTAATTGTTGATTTGGGGATTTTCTATGAATATGGCTTCACAAAACAGATGCTGTTTAAGAAAAGGGGGAACATAATTTTGTGGGCAATGAATTAAGTGTTTTTGTGGCCCTCTCATCCGTAGCTAGGAGCAGTTTGTGGACCGCGTCTGTGAACGCCGCTCATAATTGTTTTTCACACATAAGTTATGCAAATGAGCTTTTATGGCAACTGGCATAACAATTAGCATCCTCCAGCAATATTTTAGCAGGTTAATTGCAAAATTTCTAAATTGTACATCTGACTTGTTAATTAGGCATGACAGAGGTGGTAAAATAGTTATCTTCAGGCAGTGGCAGCCAGGAGCTGCTTGAAATGCAAAGAGCAAGGATTGATTGGATTTGAGGGTTACAATTGTGGGAGCACTGCTGTTGTCAAGTGCCGCTGAGCAGCTCTGCTCCATCGGCTGCCTCAGAGCAAGAACCACGTCGGTGCTGAGAGGATCCTGCCAGTTACAAATCTGCTTTATTTAACTCTGAAATTCTCCAAATCCCGGCTGTGGGAAGCGCCCAGCTCCTGCCTATTCCTCTGTCTTAGGCCCACGGCAAGGGGAATCCATGGACCTGAAGTTGCAATTTTGATTTTATTTACAAATAGGCCTGAAAGTTCAGCTGCTGGCACAGATCAGCCAACACTTCTGTTTTTCAGCCCCAGTAAAAATGCCATTGCTCTCCCCACCATGTGCTGAGAATTCTGCTGTTACTTCCCTTAAATTGCAACCTTTGCTGCCTGGTATTTTCAGATGGTGTTGGTTGCATTTTACAAGCTTTACTTCCTCAGCTTATTTCTCTTAAATCCTTGCTTTCATATATCTTTGTGTGTCTTGCAGTATTAATCATATTAAAATACAAAAACCCATGCCATTTGCAATAACCCGTTTTTAGGCTCTCAGAGGTATGTCTGCATGATTTAAACAAGATTGGAACACGCAAGTCTTCATCCTGGGAACGTGTTCCAAACATCCCCCAACGCTGTCTGGAGCAGATAACAGTGTGCTCAGCAGAGGTGCAGCCTCTTGAGTCACACCAGCACAATTGGCCAGCGCAGGATCTTCTAAATACATTTTGCTGGCTTTGACTGCTGATTTTGATATAAAATGCAGATTTCTGGGCTAGTTTAATATTTAATAAGTTAAAGGGTGATAACAAACAGAAAAAAAAAATGCCACTGAACAAGTACCTCTGGGAGCCAGAGCAGTCGGCGGCGCGCTGTGAGCTGTGTGTGGCTGTGCCATTTGTCTGGGCTTTGCTGGGGGACTCGGTGTTTTGTGGCTTAAATAAAGTCAATCACATTTGAGTACCTGTGTAGTACCTGTAAGCAAAAAGAAAATCAGCACAAGCACATGTGGAATTTCATGTCCTCTGTTTTCTCTATATGCATTCTCTTGATTTAACCACATGGATTTTTAAAATTGGGATGTTATATTTTCATTTAAAAAGTAAATGTTCCTGCATGCATAACTGTTCTAATATTTTACATTTTCTTGTGACATGTGTATATGGAGTAAGTGCCATTTATGATATGTTGTCATCAATAATTTTGTCACAGAGAATAAAAGCCTTTAAACTCATCCACCCACTGGAACGTTTTATCATATTTATTTTAAGAGATATGAAATTAGCAGAACAATTGAACTCTTTGTATATGGGAGATGCAAATGTAACTGAATATTTACCTTTAATGAAGGGCAGCATAAATATCTCAGTATCAATAAATTATATGCAGTAGCAAAATATTCCATAGGCAACTAATAAATAGTTCCTTTTTACCCTGGATTCACAAACTGCATTGTCCTTTAGGATAGTTGAATTTACAGTACACAGTGAAATTAAATGATGTTTAACTTTTGGAAAGGATCCATCATAATTGGAAAATGCTGGGGTTTGACTAGACCTAAACCACACTTCCAAACCATTGCGTTCCCTGATTAAATGCTCACTTGCACAATTTAGGAAGAGTTTACTGCAGTGGTGCCTCAGTAGATAATATTTGGAGTGGAGTAACCAATTTAATGAGGTTCATCGAGAGATTTCATCAGGGAACGTTTCAGGTGTGTTATGGCTTTTGTCTTGTCACGACGCACGTCTTGGTTCCGTCAGAGGAGTTCCAGAGCAGCTCTCTCCTCGTTTGAGACAATAAGGAATTCTGTAGAACGTGTGAGCAGGGAAAGGCAGGACCCGCTGCGTTGTGCTCCGCGTTTGAGCAAGCCGGTGAGTAAATACACCCCGTGGCTTAAATGTACATCACATTTTAACTGTCCTAATATTGATCATCCTATGGAGAAATGCAATGGAAGCCCACTGGTTATTAGTGTAAAGAGGGTCAGAGGCAGAGCCGGGCACAAAGCAAGTGCTCTCATGGTAATGATGCTGCTATTTATAGATCCCCATTTCATTAGTTGCAGAGTTTCAGGGAAGAGATTTTCTCTAGGGGAAATGGATACTTGAAGTTCATTTTCTTCCTGATGCACATTAAGGCAGAAACGTGAACAACCTTCAGGATAGGACACAGGGATGCAGATTTTGCGAGGCCGCTTTCCCGGAGCTGTGTGCGGTGCCGCTGTGCGAACGCCGGCCGCTGCTCCCGCCCGGCCGCCTTCCCGAGTGCCTGGCCACCACTTCTCTGCCACGAGAGCCTTCTTGCCCCTGAAGGAATTCTGCAGCGTGCCAGACCAGTAAACTGAGCACTATTGCACTGTGCTGCTTTATAAAACTAACACATCTGGATCACCTGACTTGGAGCAGCCTCGCTACAGCTGGCGCGCACCGGAGTGGATTTACTCACAGCACCTACCAACTACAGTCGCAGTTAATCAAAACACGGCTGAGTCTTCTGATACTTACTCATAAACACAGAAATTTCTTGGAGTATCTGAAAACTCAATTGTTTAACCATACTTAGTTTCCTCCTGTGAAATCTAGATCGTCAAAGCTCCCTTTAATTTTTGTGTGCCTTTATTTCTAGAGTTTTCCTTCTTGGAATTCTTGATATCTTGATTTTTTTTTTTTTCCCCCTTTAAGAGAATATTTACTTAGTTAGTATTCACTTAATTAGAACTGACTGTTTAATGTTTTCTGGGAGGGTATTTATGGTATTTTCTTTGCCATATTTGCATTCCAGAAATTAAGTCCCCATGCCATTATTCGGCAAGCCTTTCATACATTAGAATGATGAATTGAAAGCAGAAATGGGAAAAAGACTGCAATGCAATGAAAATTTAATCAGCGTCTTCTGCTGCTTTAATAAGGCAAATAATTCTTATTGGCCGCTGCGTTAAGGTTTCTAATATTTAATTCATAACAAACCTTGCATTATTCTGCAGCAGCATCGACAGCTCCACTTTGCTGCCTGCCAACAGGCAACCATAAAAACTTAAAAGCAGATGTAAATGTCTGAAAGAAGGAGAATGATTGGGTCTAAAGCGGTCAGAAAAAATCAACACTATTGCCAGAGAGTTTGATAAATCCTTACATGCACTTTAGCAAGGTACAAATGGTATTAATTAAACTCATTAAGTGTGTTGATTTTAAGGCTTTGAGATACCTTTATTGGAATGTGAGATTTTTTTAAGTTCCTGGAGACTCCAAATGAAAGGGGATGCCAGGCTGGCAATGCAGGGTGCTGGACAGCTGGAACAATGTTATAAATCAGGCAGATTCAGTTAATTTTCGTATTTAGGGTATTTGTTACATATCAATGGTAAAATCACTGTAGTTTGTGTTATGTGTACGTGTAGTGCTGGAATGAAGCAAAGGAACAGGAGCTTGTCCCCCTGCTCCCGTTCCAGCTCTGTCAGCCCAGCAGTGACAGTCATGGATTACAAAACCCCAGGTGTGGCAGAGCCCAGGCTGGTTTTTGGGTGTGCTGCTGCTGCCCGGGCGGGTGGGACGCGGTGCCCGCGCTCCGAGCGGGAGCTGTGGCACCCGGCCAGGGCTGGGTGCGAGCTCTTGTTACCGCCGAGGGCTGCGCCTGTTCTCATTTCTTCTTGAAATGGCTTAATTGGTGTCAGCACCCCAGGGATAAAGGCCTCCAACACTGAAATCCACACGATTCACCCTGTCTCTGCTCAGTGTAGGGAAACTGGTAACAACTGGTGGTGAATGAGGAGTGAACGGTGCTGTAACAATACTCGATGATGTTTGGGATGACAGAAATTAATACGCACTTGCTTGAAGAAAGCAATGATTAATGGCAGTGAGCAAGGGAATGCTGTCCCTCCTTTAACTCCACTTTGATGGGGATTGAAAAGCAAAAGGCTGTTTTCATTCTCTCGTGCAAGCAGAGGTCATCCAGAGTACATTACAGCAATTTTTTCTCTGTGTTTTTTATTTCATAAATATTATGATAAGCACAGATTAGATAGATTTTTTTCATGGAGGCTTAAAAGGATATTTTGTCTGTTTGCTGTTTATGCTCAATGAAGAAATCGGATTTCTTCTGTTTACGTTTGGGATCATTATATTCAATGGAATAATTAGTACAATTAAGAATTTCAAAAGCTCACCATTGTGTTAGTTTTTCTGAGGTTTTACAGATGGAATTTCATGGTCTCCATTTCCAAAGTGCTGAGAGGTCAGAACAAGGCGAGGAGTGTTGCCGAGGAAAGAAAAAAAAAGGTTAAAAATCCAGGATTCCTCATTGAATTGTTGATGTAAATATATTTTGCAAGATCCTCACACTTGTCAGTGGCTTTTTAAGCTATTTGATAAAGAATCTTTATTCTACAAGGAGCCTGAAATAACACAACACTGCTTTGGATAATGAATTCTTCATCTAAGCAGAACTTTAAAACAAAGTACAATGTTGGCATTTTTTTCTTTGAGTGAGAGGGCTGATACATCTTTGGGATCCGACAGGAAGACATAAATTAATAGAGTTCTGGAGATCAGTTTCTCATTAATAATCCATTTTGTCATGGTTCTTGGCATTGTCAGCCTTGGAGCTGGTTCATATTTTGCTAAAGGATAAAAGCACATGATGTCTTAAGGCACAACATAAGGAGAAGGAGTTTATCATCTTCTGGAAAAACCAGCTCTGAAAAAATAGATTGTTTTCCAGGAAATAAATGTCAATTGCGAGTTTTATGCATTTTTAATCTTCAAACAGGTTTTTAATGTCTACAGTTGCAAAAATAGACTCTAGTTGGAAGAGGTTGTTGCCAACAGCCGTTGCTTTGCCTTTGTCCTCTCCACTGGTTTTTGATTTTTTAGAAGTTGCAGTGGATTCCAGACCTTTAATTCAGTTGGTTTAGACACTATGGCAGATTGTGTCCAATTTAAAACATATAATTGAAAAAAAAATTACGGTTGTATTTTGAATGGATAAGCATGAAACCTTTGTTACTTTTGCACTTTCCCAGCAGGATGGGACATCTCGCAGACCACTGCACGTTCCCCTAGCATTTTCAAACTGGAAAATGTTGCTTTTTCTTGAGTATGATGACATAAATGGAGTCACCCTTTTGAAGTCTTAAATTTTGTATTTTATATATCTTAAGGTAGTGGCAGATTGGCAAACAGTGTAGCCACCAAAAGTGTTCAGCTTGTGCTGTCATCCCAAGTAAGGAAGAACAGAGATCTGATTTAGATGCCTGCCCTTTATTTTATATACTGAAGAGTGACATAATGCAGAACTCCTCAGGAACGCATGATGTGTTTGGGAAGGATAAAGGGGAGGAAGAAAAGGCAACATTAGCCCAGATCGCTTAGTTGTAAGATTTAACTGGGCTCAAACATTTATAATTTAATCCAAGATAAATGGTCTACTTTAAATGGTGCAGAGGAGGGAGTGGGAGGTTCTGGACGGGGGGCTGAAGGGAGCTGGGATCCCGCTAGGATTCCAGCAGGGCTGTAGCCGGGATGGCTGGGAAGGAAACAGCATGTCCAGGATCCTGACCAGAGCTGGCCCATGGAGGAGCAGCTCTGGGCATGAGGGGGTGCAGCAGCACCTCTTCAGCCCCTTGGCTGGGAGAGGTGTCGTGGGGCAGGGAGAGACGTGGCGGGTGTGAGAGCGGAGGAGCCCCAGGCACGAGGCGTCCCTGGCGCGGATGCCGCCGACCCGCGGGTCACTGGCCAGAGATGCAGGCCGTGTCCTAAGCCGTTGGCAGGTAAACACAGCGATTCCTTTGGAGTGTCTGTTGGCCTCCAGGGGCTGAGTGCTCGGGGATGGCCAGCACGGGGAACACTGTGGGTGCCTCCTCCCCACGGCTCCTGGGTGGCTGGGTCAGAGGTGCCGCCTGTCCTGGGTGAGCGCTGGCCGGAGGAGCGGCAGCGCTCCGCTCGCCAGGGATGGAGGTGCAGCATTTACCCCATCAGCAGGAACGCTGAACCCTTTCAGGCTTGCTTTGTTGCCTGAAAACAGGGAAGGTTTGAATTATGAAGATTTAGAACATGCTTCCTTCCACGGAGTTGCAAAGGACATTTGTCTCAGCACATTGTAGTGAAATTTTAAAGAGCAGGTTTTGACAGGAGACATTTTGCTGACACAGAATATTTTGTTCACTTCTGACTCTCAAATAAGTGCTACTTCTGTCATAATGATTGATTTATATTCGGTTTAGTCCATACATTTTACATCCTCTTCTTTAGTGCTTATGGCTCCGTGGCTTCCGAACAGCCCAGTTTAACACTGGTATGAGCCTGGCATCACATTCACATTCCACAATAAAATTGATTGTAACGAGTTGTAGATATTTCCTGCTATGGTGTATTTAGAATAAAATTATGATTATTATCCTCTCCTGAAAAAAGAAAATTTAAAATTAAGATTTCTGTTAAAAATTGTTTTTTCAGAGTTGTAATTTAAATTGTTCCTAATAACAGTGCCTCAAAGGCCAGTGATCTGCAGAATGCTGTTCCCATGGCTTTATTACAGGTGCTATAAAATTAAGTACCGAGCACCTCTGCCCTCCCTGGGGGTGTGCTGTGAGCTGCTCCTCCCTGGTGTGGATGGATCAGGCCCTCCAGCACCACTGGAAACTCAGTCTGGGCGGGCGGCGGCTGTGCATTTATGTTAACCCAGCTGCCTCCCTTTAGGTGCTGGACAAGAGTCTCAGCACATTTCAGTCCATAAATACTTCAGGAAAAACCCTGGAGCCTTTGCTGTGAGTTTTGTTTGGAACAAACTCCCCAGGTAGCCAAATCATTCCCCTGGGAGCAGAAGTGTCACTGGAGCACGTGTGAGTGGTTTGAGGCAGAGGAAGCTGGTTTGTGTGCGTTTCTGAGACCATCAAGAGTCTGCTCTCCCTCGGCTCTGCAACCAGAGACCTTCGGCACCTGCAGTGACGGGGTTTGGGTTTTGGTGGCACAGCTGGTGTCACAGCCTTGGTTTCTCAGTGATCCTTTGGCAATGGCATCTGCAAGTTCATGCCTTGGTAGGAGTTTAGCAGAGCAGGTACCCTGCTGTGCAGCGTTCCGAGTGCTCAGTGGCACTGCAGCCCGGGAAAAGGAGGAGGCTCCATATTTTCAGAAAGAGAAATAAACTTGTGCCTGGTGACCGCTCCAGTGGGACCGTGTGAATAACTGAGAGTTCCATGTCAGGAGGGACTGCAGGGTTCATCCCTCCTGCCCAGGGCTTTGTCCATCAGCACCTCAGAGCAGATGGGACTGTCCTGGCACGGCTGGCCCTGCCTGGCAATGCCAGCATGGGCTGTGGGTGCACCAGCCTGCACCCACCACAGCCACCCCCCAACCAGTTCTGGACGAGGCCTTGGTCTTGCCCTGCAAAATTAATGCTCATGAACCTCTTATTATGGAATTATAGCACTGCTCCTTCCCATCAATAAAAAATATCCCTAAGAACCCCTAGGAACAAAGCATGTGAAGAGCTCTGTCAGAGCAGGCGGGCTCCCCGAGCCCTTCCTTGGCTGTGGGAGATGATGTCCACCCCACACCTGGTGAGGAACAGGCAGCACAGAAAAGGTCGAACCCAGCTGCCTTTGGCTTTGCTGCAAACATATATATTGAGATATTTATTTCTCAGAGAATGAAGAAGCTAATATTCAACAAGGCTTCAGGAAAAAAGGGCTTCCAAGATGTTACAGATTTTGGAAATATTTGACAATGTTAGCAGCATCAACTACTGACACAAAACCCTCTCTCCAGAAAATCTTTCACAGTTGTGCCAAGAAAAGCAGCTTCGATGGAACATTTTCATAAACTATCATCAGTTATGCAGCAGCAGCTTCACAAATCAGAAATGATATCTTCAGGCACTGCTGTCAAGTGTTATTCAAATAATACCAGCCTCACATTTGAATAACAGCAGACATTTTGAATTAATTAATCAGATGAGATAGTCTAGGCCTTTTCTCATTAGTCTCTGGGTCAGGCATGGAAAGATATATGCGTTGGTGATGATATACTTGTCTTTAATCGTGATTTATGAAGATTTAGGATTGTGTGTGATTTGTCAAAGGTTCTGGGAAAAGGCTGGTGCATATTTCATTACCTAATCTGAGATTGATTTTGTGATGCTGAGAGATAGAACCCTATTGTTGGGGGGGGGGCTGGGAAGCGCAGGTAGACGCAGCATCCCAGGGTTTTACTGGCTTATCTTTGTGACTGTCAAACAATGCTGTAAACTTTTACTGCCAGCAGTTAACAACTCCTGCTTTAATTATAGGCAAATTCTTCATTCCATCCAAAGGGGAAGCTGCAGTAGTTATTTAGTTAAAAAGCATAACAGACCTTATAGCTATGACCCAATGTAAATCATGGACAAAGTTGGCAAATTTCATGGCTTGGTCATGGTGAAAATATAAAATTTCATGGTTTGTCACAGATTAATAGAAAAATCCTATTAAAACTGTGCAAATAACAGCACAACAAGTTAGGTGGAGCTCCCTACATGGCACCTTCCTGCTCACAGCATTTATTTTAGGTTAGAATTGCTGCGAACGACATGAGGCCCTTTGCAGGCTTTTCTCTGCTGCACTGTTTTCTATTCAGTTTAATTAGTAGTTGTTGTTTGGTTTGGACTGAATAATTATCATGTGATTGTTTTGAGGCATTATTTACATGAGAAAGCGTGTGCGACTGCTGCTGCAGTGAAAGGGGCTTGGGAAATGAAATATTTGAATACAAATGGTGTATTTTTAAGAAATTCTTGAGATGGCTATATCGAATAACTCATCAGTAATCAGGACTTTTGATATTGGAACAAGGTCTGAGCCGTGCTGGGTCCTTGCCCGCTGCAGCCAAGCGCTGCCCACGTCTCTTAGACCAGCAGACCGTGGCCAAGCCTCGAGTTCCCTGCAGATTGCTAATCACCTACTTCTTCATCTTTAATCAGAAAGTTCATGTCTTTTACTGTTCTTGGTGCAATTTTGCAGCCCATCCATCACGGCCACGCGGCTCCGGCGGTGCTCCGTGTCCGTGCAGCCCCTCTGCCACAGCCATCGGCCCTCCTGCTCAGCCTCTGCACTGACTGAAGGCCAGGGCAGGGCTTTGATACCCAGGGTTTATACTGGTTTGTTTTTCACTATTTTGGTTGCCTCCAGAATTTTGATGGGTGATTCAGGCATTTGGATCTAGGCCAAGATACTCCAAACACACTGAGCTCTTCCACTCGATCTTCTAGAGGGAGCAGTTTGTGCTGAAGTGGCCAATTTCAGAAGAAAATGGCAGTTGTTCTGCATTGGAATAATGATAAAAAAGAATCAAAGTCTCAGAATAAGGACTTTTAAGAATGACATCAAGATAGTGATGATATCACCGATAGCAGTAACAGCTTTGTATCATAAATAGCCCAGAACTGCACATATGAAGCTTATTTTAAAAATGAGTTTGGTTTTTTTCATGTGAGACTTCTTTCCAAACAGAAAGTTTTTAGGGGAAGGGTGCAATGGTTCAATAATCACACAAGTATGAAATGTCAGCCTTTATGGGAGACAGAATGATGAGCTGGCAAAAAGGAAAAGCACCACAACATGAGAAATCAGTTCATGATTCCTATTTAAGAAAAACACATCAATGAGTGTTGTTTATATCAAGTTTACAATTAACTGTTGTCAGGTCACCTCCATCAAGAGCTTCATCTGCACTCTGACTAACTACCAGGTTCAGGGAGTAATTAAAGAACAGCTAATCACAGAATCATTCAGGTTGGAAAAGCCCTGAGTCCAACTGTTCACTGATCACTGCCAAGGCCACCACTAACCCAAGTCCCCAGGTGCCACGTACACATGGCTTTTCAATCCCTACAGGGATCAGGACTTCACCACCACCCTGGGCAGCTGTGCCAGGACTTGACAACCCCCTCTGTCAAGTCTTTTATTTTTCCCAATATCCACTCTAAACGTCCTCTGGCTCAACTTGAAGCTGTTTCCTCTTGACCTGTTGCTTGGGAGAAGAGGCTGACCCCCACCTACCTCCTTCAGGTACTTCTGGAGAGCAAGGGGGTTCCCTCTGAGCCTCAGCCTTTTCCCCATCCTTTGTCACTGTGATTGCCCCCACATGCAGTAAGAGATGGAAGTCCTCTTTAGCCCTGCTTTGTTCCTAATGTATTTATAGAAGTGCTTGATTGTGTCTCGTGGCAGTAGCCAGGTGAAGTTCTAGTTGGACTTTGGCCCTTCTAATTTTCTTGAACTGCAGCCTCGTGGCAGTAACTCTCCGATGACAGTGTAGTGGTAATTTGTCTCTTTTCCCCATCACAATAAACATAAAATATAGAAGGAAAAAAAAATTTGTTTTGAATTATTGATTAGTGTTTTGCTAATAAGAAATTAAATTTATCGACCACTGCCATTCTCTAGCTCTGCTTCCCCATGAGTTAGCTGGCAGCTGCAGGCTGTTCAGCAGAGCTGTGGCTGGCCCAGGCTGGCAGCTGCTGCCTCGGGAGAAGGATGTTTAACCCTATTAGTCAGGTCATTTCGCTCTTTTTGTGGAGAGGTCAACAAAAAAGAATTCCTTTCTGAAGTCGACTTTCCCAGCTTTCCTTTTCAAAGTGAATGAATTGCACCAGCTTCTGAGCATGGTCCAGTGCCCAGATACTGTGTGTGAAGGTGGGAGCTGCTGCCAGGTGCTGAGCTGCTGTAGTGATAAATATGAGGTAGAAACGACCATATTTTGGTTAATAGAATTTACACAGACAGAACTGGGAGGGGAGCACATCAGCTCCTGGGGGCAGCTCAGGGAGGGACTCAATGCTCCGGAGGGTGGGAAGGGACATCCGTGGAGCTGGGTGTCCCCAACCAGGAGCACTGGGAGCTGCCAGGTGACAGTGCCTCACCCCTCTCTTCTGCCCAGCTGGCTGCAGCTCCAGCCCTGCCCGTGTGCCAGGAGACACTCGTGCAGCCAGCACAGCCCCTTCCTGGGGACAGGAGCTGGCCCTGGGGCTGGGACACTGCATCCCGAGCGTGGTGCAGCGTGAGGCCGGGCCAGGAAGTTCCCTGAGTTTTCCAGCATTGCCAGTCAGAGCAAAGTATTTGATGTGTGGGAATCGCTGAATACTGAGCCTGTGGGTTGTGTGGCCTTTGGGAAGATGATAGCTGGGTCCCTGTGTGACTGCTGGCTCTGCTCACGGTGCTTTCCCACGCTGCAGAGTGCAGAGTGCACTGCAGTTGCAGTACAAACATACACTTCTGTATATTAAGCATGTGCATTAATATATTATTATTACTTGGACTAATAACAAATAGTAGTCAGTCAGTGAGATAAAAAAGGACAGAGTTCAATAGTAATTCGCAGACAGCTTAGCAATTACCCAGACAGCTTGCAGTCAGAAAAGCTGCTCAAATCTAGGATTACGAACTACACCGATGGCAGCTCTGCTGGGTGGGGTTTCACAGGATGATGTTTGCACATAGCTATGGGACTTGGTTCCAGCACTCCTCCTGAGGAACTTCTCCTTTACAAGCCAGAATCAACAACCGTAAAAAACCCTCCGAAAGCCAGGAGGCTGCTTTCCAGAACCAGTCAAAATTATTAAGTATTGTTTTTTGTATCAGAAAGATGCCTGTGCTTGCAAGGATCTTGGAGATTTTCATCCTTAATGACATAAATCCCAAATTCATTTCTGTGACAATAATCAGCATCAAACCATATGTGTGGCAACGCAGATTTTGTGGTTTTGTTTTTAAAATCGGTGTGTTTCCTTGCTTTACGGGTGAAGGTGGCTTCTCCCCTCATTACCTTGGCTGGTTTCATTGATTCCTGTAGTGTTTTCTGGACCCACCACCTGCCCTGGCAGGGGAGCGCTGCCCTGTGCCAGCAGAAGGCCAAGGGAGCACTTAATTCCCATTTAAGCCTGGAGGCATAATGTCAAAACTTCTTTAGGAGTGGGGTCAGCAGAGCTGGCATCACTGTTCAGCATGCTCTGGGTGCAGGGGGTCACGGGGATGCAGCAGACCTGGGGCTTGGGGGGCTCATCCACTGCTCCTGCTCCACAGCACCAACCCAGGAGAGGAGAGACTTCGGATACAAACCTTGGGTTTGAAGCACTCCAATGTCAGAGGAGTGCTGTTGGATTTTTAGGGCATTACATGATTTTTTTATGGGGTGCATTGAATTCTGCTCCTCCAGCGGGCGTTAAAGCCACCTCATCACTCAGCACTGGAGGGGAGCACTGGCTCGGGAGCAGGAGAGGCAGCTGTTAAGAGATTTCCATCTCAGCAGTCTCTTACGCCAGTAGGGTTGTGATTTGGGTATATAACAAGGCTTTGTGGACTCAGGTTAATAAATAACTGGTATATTCCTTTTCCTTCTCTCTGTGCCTGGCCCCAGTGCCATCTCAACCTGAGCAATTATCAGTCCCTGGACTGATGGATTTGACATAAATTCATACATTCTTTAAGCACAAAGCCTTCACAACAAATTTTGCTTTTAAGAGACTGTTGAATGGAGAAAAGGTCACTTGGCTGGTTGAGTGTCTGCACTCGGATGCTGGCAGTAAGTGCTGTGTTTGCAGTGCTGGATTTGATCCCCTTGGTCAGAGGGAGCCAGGTGCAGGGTCTGTATTTTGGTTCACGTTTCTTCTGCTGGGGGGAGACGAAAGGGTAGCTTGGAGTTATCTCCGTGAATTCACACTTCCTCGCAGTCCTTTCAGCCTCTCTTTAGCTTCCACTGCAGTTTGTCTGTTCTCATCCCATTCCGTAGGTATGCAAGATGGAGTTTAGCGATGATGCCATAGCAACTATATCACAATACAGAAATTGTAATGGTTTAAATCTTCAAACTTGCATAACAAAGTTAATGGGAGCCTATCAGAAATGTACATGCCACTATGTGTTTCGAAGTGGTTTTAAATTTAGCTTTAAATTTGCAAGCCAACAGACTGTTCTCAGGAATTCCAGAGCTGCCCCGCAGGGAGTGAGAACACAGTTGTCCATGTGCTCTGCACCAGAAAACACATGGCTGGCAGGGGACAAAGCCTGCTGTGTCCCTTGAGCCCACTCCCCTGAGCCTTGGTGTGCGGCTGGAAATGGCATCCCAAACGTTTGTGGTTGTTTGGAGGCGTCCAGGATGAATCCATCATCTTCCTCCTCAGCCACGAAGTGGTGCAGAGTCAGCAGAGGAAGAAGAAGGGGCAGGAAGGGCTGTTCTGTGTGCTTGGGCTTGTCCCCCTCCACGAGGGCAGTCTGATTCACGCTGGCTGCTCCAGCTGGACAGACTCCTTCCCGCAGAGCGGCGCTGGCCGTGGATCTGCTCTTTCCCAGCCCGTGTCTCCACCTTGCCCGTGGTTCTTGCTCCCGGTGGGGCAGCTCTGGGGTTGTGAGCAGCGGGAGGGGCAGGCAGTGGTGCTGGCACCGCTGCAATGCGAGGAGAGGGGATGGCAGGGCTGCTGTGGGCTGGAGACCCCACCGGCTCCAGCCCCCAGACCCCCGGCCTGGGTTTGGGCTGCTGGGTGTCCATGCACGGAAAGAACGGCCACGGCCGTGCCCTGGGGCTCTCCCTGTGCACGTGGGGGTGGCAGCCGGAGGCAGGACAGCCGTGGGCATTCCCTGCTCCAGGCACGGTGTCCCTGTCCCCGCAGCGCAGGGACAGGTGGTGTCTTCACTGGTGCTGCTCTGGCACCGTCACAGGTTAGACCCCGCTTGCCAGCAGAAAAAGAGGATGTCTGGTTATTCTTGGAGCAGGCAACATGTAGGTTTTGTAGGATAATGCTAAAGTACTTGCACTGTGTTAAAAAAATTAATATACTTGTATTGCTACTGGAATTGGAGCCTGATTAGGATTGTTCCAGTACTGTAGTTTTAGCTTTTAATTACTTACTACATTACACAGTATCTACCAGTGCTAATAGAGTACAGAACTGTCATAG
This sequence comes from Vidua macroura, assembly GCF_024509145.1. NCBI lineage: Eukaryota > Metazoa > Chordata > Aves > Passeriformes > Viduidae > Vidua > Vidua macroura. The sequence continues at coordinate 805,772 of NC_071591.1, read as the reverse complement.
CTTTTGTTTTAAAGTACAGGACTGTGTGGTGCTTAATTGTGGAACAGTGTTGTTCAATTACATCTGAAAGTGTTTAATAAAGTATGGCACAGAAACGCAGATCGGAGTGGCATGTGTTAATTGGTGTCCGCGTCATTGACTCCGTTTGGTTACGGCGATCGCTGCGACATGAGGACCGGGTGGCAGGTTGCCCACATGGAGCCTTCAGCCCCAGCTCTTATCCCTACCACTGGCACATGCCTGTGCTCTCCCATGTTTGCACAGATTTTCACACCATGCACACACATGGTGTTGTTACGAAGCATTCGTGGTCGTATCCCTGCCCTGCTCCAGGGCTGCTGCTCCCCATTCTTGGCTGGCAGAGTTCTGTGGCCATGGCACAAAGAGCTCTGGACACGACCCAGAGAACAAGTCTGGGTCCCTTTCTCCAAGAACAGCTCAGGACCCCTCATGCAAGTGTCCTGCTGCCCACCATTGCTTTTATCCTTTTGTCCCTCACCCCGAGGAGCTGGGGCACTGGGGCTGCCCTGTGGCTGAGCCGGCTCCCCCAGAGCAAACAAAGTGGTACTAGCAGTTTTATTTCCTGAGTGGGGGTATATTTTATATCAATGCTCTACTTTTCACCTGATTCCACTGAAATATTCTCTGGAAGTATTTCTTCTGGAATAAACATTTCAGCACATCAGGTTTGTTCCGTAAGGGTTGATTGTCAAATTACAGCCTTCCTTCCTGTGAGCGCTGCGCTTTGGTATGGGATCAAATCGCATTAGGTGTTTTTTCCTCCAGTAGAAACACAGAATAATAGTGATATCTTTGTTGTATCATATTTCTGAATGAAAAATAATCACAAACAGATTTTCATGCGATGTTGCTGCAGAGCAGGAATGCTTTTCCTGCCAGCCAGCCTCTCGAGGTGGTGCTGGGCTGGCCCAGGGTGTTTGGCTGGTGTCCCCTGCACCATTCAGTGTCCCTCGACATGCTCACCACACACACTTTCTACATTTTCTTGCCTGTGGTCCTCGAAGCCACCTAGCATGCAGGTCATGTGCCCTTAATTTTCATTATGAATGGAGAGTAAAACGTGAAGGTTATTGCCTGGCAGTACAAATGCACTGGGTTTTTTTTATTTAGAAGCTCTATTAGAAGTGTCAGGAGTCCCATAACAAAGCCAGGCAAATATCCGCAGAGACACCTTGTTGAGAAAGGCAACTTGGTTCTAAAAGGTTTGAATATGAATGTGGTTGTTTCTAATCAAGCAGTCCTTGAAAAGAATTCCCCACTAGTAGTTACCTCTTTCTTTTTTTTAACCTTTTTCCTTGTAATCTGTCTGTTTCTCTCCTCAGGAAATGCTCCTCATGCCAGCCTGCAATGGGCGGGAGGGAGACACAGCCAGGAGGGGAGAGTGGGGCCAGGGGGAAACCCCACATCTAAATATCTCCACATCCAGAAGTGTAGCTCGGGATTCAGGATGGATATGGTCAGAAAAGTGCTGTCTTTTTAAAGTGAGAAGCCTGGGAAAAGTGGGCCAGTTTGGGGGCTTTGGGGACCACATCAGAGGCACCTGCTGGGGTGACACAGATGTTTTGGACAAAACCGAATCCTTTGATTTAGGGCAGGAAAATGGATAAATTTTGGACTTTGTCTATTCCTTGGACAAATGCATCCAGACATGTGGGACATGCAGGCTGGTGCTGATGTCTGCAGTGGATGCTCCCTTACCTTGAGCAGGTACCCCCAAAGTTTCCCTGGCACCAGCACGCTGTCCCCATCCCCCTGGGAACCCTGCTGCCAAGTGGGAAACGTGCTCATGTTTGAGCCAAATGGCAGATGAAAAATGAAGCCCTAAACACTTTCCCTTTCTGGAGTCAGTGTATTTATTGCAGCTTAGCAGCGAGCGTTGTGGCTGTGGTAACCTGCACAGCTTGGGACCAGCTGAGGACAGGGACACCCCGGGAACTGCCCTGTCCCATTGGCCACGTTGTGGCGGTTCCTGAAATTCGCCCGAGCTCACGTTCCAGTGCCACACGTGGCTCCATGGAAATAACATGACCAGTGCCACGATGGCATGGGCAGGCCTGGGCCTCGGCGGACGAGGGCAGGGGTTCCTCTGGAGAGGGGTCAAGTGTCCCGACACAACTGTCCCTGTCCCTCCTACTGGACTCCCGTGGGGCACGGGGCCGGGGTACTGTCCCCTGACTGTGCTCCCAGGGCACATCTTGGCTCCAATGCCTTCAACACACTTACAAAGTCTCCCTTCTTTTTCTTTTTTTTTGTAAATTGTCAGTGTTTTTTCCCTCTACGAACCTGTAGCATCTGGCAGCAGGAAAGTACAGTAGGACTCGCTGGCACTGTGGTGTAGAGCCTCGAAGAATTCCGTATTGTGACAACACATCAAAATAAATTGCTGTCAACAGACCAAAACACCAAGTGCTGTGATTCTGTCTGACGTGTGAAGACTCAGACAGGCTGTCTTGACAAGTTGTGGTGGAGCACCTGCGATTGGCAGAAGACAGTGATATAAATCTGATTTGCCTGATATGCAGCACCTAGATATCGTTAATGTTGGTGACAATAACTCTGCATAACATTCCCCAGACATAGATCTGATTTTTTGTCTATTACTTGTGTTGTTTTTTGTCACTCTCTGATCCTGGCTCTGCTTCTTTTCCCTGCTCAGGGTCTACCTAGGAATTGCTTGGAATAATAAACTGTGTTAAAAAAGGTAGTAACAAATTAAGGTTTAGTTCAGCCTCTTCTTGAGCGGGAAAAGGCAGCGCTTGGCCCAGCCGCTCAAGGCAAAGGATACACCATGAAATTTTATTTTACACTAATCATAAAAACAATCACAGTGGAAGTTGTATTAATTCCCTCACTCGCAGCCCAAACATTTAAAATAGCAGGTTCAATGCCAGGAGCTGCAGTAAATCTTTTCTGAAACGTCTGTGGTTTTAAACTCCTGGAAGAGGAGCGGGATCGTTGAATAGGCGGTTAATTTTTACCTTTCATTATCAATAAATGGTAATTCTTTGCAGTAGCAGGATATATCACAGCTGGTTTATGAACGTGTGAGACGTACCTTGGCTCTGGAGTTTAATTACTGGGAGTTATCGCTGTCGTCTCTGCGTCAGCCCTTCCTCACGGCGCCGCTGGGATGGGTTTCACCTGGCACGGGCAGGTACCAGAGCACAGCGGCCCATGTGAACGGGAATTTCTCCTGCTCCCTGTTCCCTGTGCGTTTACAGTCCTGGGATTTGAGATGTTTTGCTGTGGCTCTTGGCTTTGGGGCTGGAGCCATCCCTGGAGCCCCGGGCTGGGCGGGGGCCGCGTGTGGCCGGTGCTGGCAGGTCCTGGCCCGCGGCCGGTCAGGCGTGGGGACAGCGCCAGGGCCCGGGGGGAGCCACCAGGACTGGAGTCAGACACGAGGAGGCCACTGGCTCGGGGCACTGTGGAGCTCCTGGTCTCAGGGTTTGTTTTTGCCAAACATTCAGGAACTCCTTTGGCAGCAAACTTGGGCGATGTCACCGTCCAGGCCGAGGGGCTGCAAGAGCAGAAAAGAGGTTTTTGAAATTACCATTCATTCTTGTCTGTATTGTTATTTTATCCCTTAAAGGCTGCTAATGAGAAATAGAGCCTCATTATGATTTTAAGGATGAGAGAGGAAGGCTTTTAATTAATGATATGTAAATGGTCTTGAATTGATTATGTTAGAATATCAAGAGAGATGGGTAGAAGCTGTGGTGTAATATATTTTAATTAAGAATTAATTAAAAATGATGGCAATTTCATAAAGCCTCACAGAAAATAGTGGAATTTACTTTCTGTCAGGAGTAAATTAGCCAGTGATTAAATAAAGGGCCTGCATTAATAGTGGAGTTATTTTTAAACTGTGCTATGAAGAATTGTGTAATTTTCCCTAAATAAGTAAAATAAAAATGTAATGTTTGCAAACAAGTTTTGGAAATGACAGAAGAATGAAAACTTAGTTTTCTGCCCTCCTCTTGCTACGATCCTTTGGAGAGTGGCTTGCAGGGCTTGGTGGAGGGTATCATGTGTGGTTCTAACCCCGGGGCTGTGGTGGTGCAGGGCCTCGGTGGGCACGGCGGGAGGGTCCTGTCTCTACCCCCAGAGCTGCTCCTGCTTCTGCCCAGCGCCCCCAGCCCCAGCGTCCCCGCTGTGGGGGCTCCTCCAGTGCTCACACACAGCTCTGGCTCTGCTGCTGGGAGCGCTCGGTGCTGGAGCATGGCGGGTGCTTCTGTTGTTGCTGTGCTGTGGGACCATCCTGTGCCTCCACGGGTGTGACTGTGCCCAGGCTTGGGTCCCATTCCCAGCTGCGGGGGCAACTCCTGGCTGAGGGCAGACCCTGCAGGTCACTGGGGCGGTGCTGGCATCCTCCAGCAGCCATGAAGGAGCCCAGGAGCCACGGCTGTCCCTTCGGGGTGAGCAGGGAAGTGTCCCCGTACCTTCCATCTTCGAACACCTCTGGGAAACCTCAGCTGGGCTTTCCTGCCCCCAGCAGCACCCCTGGCCAGGGGGATCCACCCACCTCTGCCCCGTGCAGGTGGCACAGTGGGGCTGGCACGGTGGGCACAGCTGCTGTGCTGTGGGGGAGCCGTGGGGGGACCTCTGTGCCCCACCCCTCTCTGGGCAGCTGGTGGGGCTGCTGCTCTGGCCGAGGGAAGGTCAGCAGCAGGGGGTTTGCCAGGCGTGTGCCCCAGCTCCAGGACACTTCTCCTGGGGATGGGGAGCTGCTGCACACCTGGGGAACAGAGCAGGCTGCTTGTAAAAATCCTGCAGGGGTGTCCGTGGGTCTGGGAAGGCCTCGGGCTGGGGCAGGGCTCCCGTGCTGGCGTGTTCCACGAGTTCCATGGCCTGGCACATGCTCTGCTGTAAATGGGCTTTATGCACTTGTTTAGGCTGCTGCTCACTAAAGAGCATTGCCATGGCAACTGCTCCGTCACATGCTGTACACTCATGCTGTCGCCGAGATAAAGAGCACATTTTAAAGCAGCATATTCTTAATGTCGATGTCCTAAAATGCAATTTTTGATGATTATTATTATTTTTCTGGGAGAATATTTGTGATAAGCGACCATGTCTCCTCAGTGTCTCTTAACTCCTTTTACTACTACTCTGCTGGCAGAGGACCGTATGCCGATGGTAATTTCTTTTTCATTTGTAGATTTCCACACAGACATCGTGAAATATTTGTTAGTTCAAATCCCAGTGTGAGGCCTCGTGTCAATGGGATGCGGGCGGTTTTGTGGGGCTCAGCGCCGCTCCCAGCGCGGCCGTGCCCGGTGCCCCACACGTGAACCTGCAGCCCTGCCTCTGCCAGCCCGCAGGAGAGCAGGGTCTGTGCAGCTGGCACAGCCACAGTGCCATAGAGGGACAGTGTCCCACAGGAGAGCACACCCTGTGCAGCTGGCACAGCCACACTGCCCCGAGGGACAGTGTCCCACAGGAGAGCACACCCTGTGCAGCTGGCACAGCCACACTGCCCCGAGGGACAGTGTCCCACAGGAGAGCAGGGTCTGTGCAGCTGGCACAGCCACAGTGCCATAGAGGGACAGTGTCCCACAGGAGAGCACACCCTGTGCAGCTGGCACGGCCACAGTGCCATAGAGGGACAGTGTCCCACAGGAGAGCAGGGCCTGTGCAGCTGGCACGGCCACAGTGCCATAGAGGGACAGTGTCCCACAGGAGAGCACACCCTGTGCAGCTGGCACGGCCACACTGCCCCGAGGGACAGTGTCCCACAGGAGAGCACACCCTGTGCAGCTGGCACGGCCACAGTGCCATAGAGGGACAGTGTCCCACAGGAGAGCACACCCTGTGCAGGTGGCACAGCCACAGTGCCATAGAGGGACAGTGTCCCACAGGAGAGCACACCCTGTGCAGCTGGCACGGCCACAGTGCCCTGACAGACGTGTCCTGCAGCGTGTGTCTGTGAAAGTATTTGTGAGAAGTCCCCCCCAGCTTGCTGCCCAGCTGGAGGAGAGGAGAGCAGGCGCAGCAAGGCAGCGAGGTGCTGTTAATTGGAGTGAAACCCCCTCGGGCGCGTTGTCCCCCTGTCCCAGCCTCGCTGAGTGCTCCCTGGATCACCTCAGCCTCTGTGCCTGGCCAGGCCATCCCACATCAAAGGTTCTGTGCGGGGAAAAGGGCTCCCAGTGCAGGCTCCGAAGGTGTGTCCTGCTTGCATTTACATCCTGTCTGATTGAAGCCCCAGCCTTTGCTCCTTCAGTATTTTGCCGAGAACGAGAGGCTTATGGGCAGCTCTTGGAAGATGCAGCTCCACAGTCCGGTTGCACAGGGCAGGGATGGAAGGAGTGTGTTCCTAGGAAACTTTGTTTTTTCTCTAAGCAACTTCTATGTGACTGTGACCAGGAGGTCCGTGGGAGCTCAGTCCCTGCAGGCAGCTGGGGCAGGACTCCAGCCGTGCTGCCAGCTAGGACTGGACACTCCTGCTCTCCGGTGGCACACGCACTGCTGGGAATATTCATTCCTTTCCCTACAGTTAATAACTCAACATGCCCGTGCACAAGGGTACAGAATAAAAGAAGGAAAGGGGCACTTTTGGTACACAGGGCTTCAGTCAGCTGGCTTATCAGAGCTGGAGGAGTGTTACAGGGCCTGGAAACTACCTTAGAATTAACTTCATTGGGTTTTAGATCAGGACTCATCTCCTCTGGAAAAAACATGCATATAATCCCCATTGTGTGTCTCATTATAATCCTCCTCCTCGTCTTTCAAAGGCAGTGAAAGGTACAGAACAGCAGCAGTGCTCCCAGAATAGCGGAAATTTTCTGTAGGATTTTGTGGTTTGTCATATGTGTGGGCACCTGCCAGGCCCCCACGCTCCCCCGCTCCGTATGTGACATCCTGACAGCGGGGCTGGGTCGCAAACCATCCCTTGTTCCCAGCTAAAAAGACTGGAAGAATTAACATTCCTCACAATTATCCAACCATCTTAATTACTTGCCCGATAGCCTGTCTCGATATTAGCTGCCCAAATAATGTTGGGATTTTCCAGACACAACTTTTTTAGCCAAGGGACTAAAAAGGAAGTATAAAATCAGAGTAAAAATTGCTGCCATGCTCTGGGTAACATTCCAGCTGAGCCTGGCAGTGCTGGTAGCTCCTTGTGCCCAGTGCCAAAGGGATGAGGAGGGACGGGGAGGCGATGCCGTAGCGGAAGCATTGGCACACACACTGTGCCTGTGCACGTGTGCTCCAGGAGGCACAGCTCTGGTGAAGTTCCAGCCCATGTCCTGCCCCTGCCCTGCCCTCGGCTGCGGGAGCAGGGCTGGGAACAGGCAGCACAGCCGCAGTCCCCGGCCCCTGCCCCCAGCAGCCGGCCCTGGGGAGCAGCGCTGCAGTGCAGCCAGGCTGCTCACACCAGGATGCTCCTGCACATTAACATGCCGGGCGTGAGATATCTGTATCATCTCGCCCCCATCCTGCCTTACTGACTGCAGGAAAAGGCCATTTTTTATCAGTTTCTGCTTTAGTGAAGCAAAAGGTCCTTTGGTTCCCGTCCACTGTCTCGAAATGCAGAGTGTGTCATTGAAGAAAGCTCTCAGGTCAATCAAATGCCCCTGGAACTTTCTTTCCCAGCCAGGACATCTCCATCCTTCTGGCTGCAGGAGCTGGAACAAAAGCCCAGCCTGGCTCCGGGTGGTTTAATGCTGTACCACAAATGGCCAATAAAGGTTTGTCATAGCAGGAGCTCTGTAAGCAGAAGGACACGGGTGATATTTAACGGCTCTTGTGCTGTCTGGTGCCATTCATTAGCAGGTTCCATGCTAGTAATGAAATTTTACAGGTTGGTCATTTAAATGCAGGTTAGAATTAATTTTGATGATCCAACTGGAAAGGTATCAGATGCTGGTCAGTCTGCCTTTTTACCCCCAGTCATACACTGGGTGACCGGAGGCCCAACACCCCCGATTAGGCAACCGTTTACTCATCATAAGGTTATTAATCACAGGGGCTTTGACCCCAGTGTGGGGGCGATGGATGGAGGGGTTTGGGTGGAAAGGGAGCACGGCAGTGGTGCTGCGGCGTCATCCCTGCCAGTGCTTCCATTTATCGTGCCCTGAGCCCTTGGTGTGATAGAGGAGAGCTGCAGCAGGTCTCCCTCTCCCTTTGTTCTGGGATGAGCACACGGCTGCTCTCGCAGCGATGGTGATCAATGAGCGGCGCCTGGAATCACACCGGCGTGGAGGGAGCGAGCCGCAGGGCGATCCCCCGAGAGCGCCGATTGGAGCGCCGTGCTTCCGAGCCAGCGAGGAGGGAGACAGACAGGTTGTTTGAGAAAATTCCCTTTAGACCAAACACTGATGCTGAGCTGAGCTACAAACGCTTCTGCTGTACGGAGTGCAACTTTATCAGTGTTCTGGGTTAAGTGCTGCTCCTGGAATGCACCGTGCGCTCTGCCTGCTGGCTCCTCCGGCCGCGTCCTCCCGCGGCGCGTCAGCATCGCCTGTGCAGCGGGTCCGGCTCTTACTGCACTCATTAATTACTTCATTTTTCAATGCACATTTTTATCTTTATTTTTATTTTTGTGTGAAATGTCCCCTTGTTAGTGTCCCAGAAGGGGTGAGTGAGGGGCAGAGGGACAGTTCCCCGCGGAGCAGCGGTGGCCCTGTGTCCCAGGGCACGCTGTGCTCTGCTGCCTGCAGGATGCCCACTCGGTGGCACAGTGGACATGGGTCGCAGCTGGAGATGTGGGGTTTTCAGTGATTCGCTGTGTCTTTAATAAATTTTACAGTTGTGTGCAAGTGCTTCCTCTTTAGAATGACCTTGTTGGCAGTTTGCTTCAGTATCAGATGCAAATCCAGTACCAGCTCATGTCTTCCATGGAAAATGCAGTATTGTAGAGCCATTTCAACATTTACTTCAGGAATTAGGGGATATCTAATTAAATGTTTGGCATCTGCAGTGTGCAAGTTTTGGTGTAGTGATATAAAAAATGTGAAATGCTAATATAAGGTTAATTTTGACCAATTCAACAGCTTGCTTTTAAGTTTCCCATTGACAGCCAAACTGCAGGGTTTAGTGCTAAGCTCCACATTGCAGCTTATCTCTCCTTAATTAAAATTAAAATGTGAGCAACAACACAGAGATATTTTGCAGCGTCCTGGAAGAGGAGAAGCAGAAGCTCGAGTGATGGTTGTTTAATAAGATTATAATTGGAGAGTTAAAGCCTTGTGATCTATGTGCAGACTGGTTTGGTGCTGGTGCGGCTCCGTGGCAGGCGAGCCCCAGGTGCCTGGCCAAGCATCCCTCGCCGACATCTGGAACCAGTTGCAATACATCACTGTCAAAACTGCTTTCTATACGTATCTGCATTTACACATTAGTTACTCACGCAGCACTCATCAAAAAAGCTGAACAATCTTGACACGGTGTCCCTGGTGGAACGACAAAGGTGAACCGAAGTTGGGAGGCAGTGTCTCGCGTCACTGTCTGCTGAGCTTTTACAACAGGAAGCCTGATTAAAACTGAAAGGAAAAATTTATCGTCAGCTTCTTCTTTGTATCATTTTTACCTACAAAAAGAGTATTTTGTATCATACAAAGCAGTTGATAATGGGGCCCGAGATGCTCTTCACTTGCACCACTACCTTCCCTGCAGCGTTGCTTTGCCAGGCCGGTCATCATGCAGGGCTTCGGACAGGCTTTGGTGTCTGATTATCCACAGAATTCCCTCTATCTTGCCCAGTTCTTGCTCTGAATTACAGAACCCATCTGTGGTTCATTCACGTGGTTGTTGCACAGGGATTGATGGAACACGGACCGAGTAAGTCCAAGCAGGGTGTCGGTATCACTGAAGGGTGTGTGTTCCACTGTAGTGCTTGTGTCTGCTGGCAGGCTGGGAGCTGCAGAGCAGGAAAGAAAATAACTGAAAACTTCCTTGGGAGTTCAGGGATAAGAAGCTAATTAGGAGTTAAAAGTAAACATGGTGAGGAGCCACAATGACCGAAGAATGGAGCTCCCTGGTGTCCTTTAGGACGGCTTTGGTGAATCAGGGGGTCTCACTTGGTGCAAGCTTCAAGGAGAGGCAGTGCAGGGTGGTGTGTTTATTTTCTCCAGCGAAAATGTCGAGTGTGCCCTTGCAGTGAGGGCTCTGGCTTGTGTGCCAGGGCAGCCTGGCAGTGAGCACTGCTGTTCCCTTCTCTGTGCCACATCCGAGGAGCTCGGGGGGCTCCTGCACACCAGCTAGGTGAGGAGTATATGGAGCATGGAGTTAGTTTAGTTCTTTTCTCTGGGAAGACAGGAAAAGGATCCTGGAATATGAGAAGAACAACTCATTTTTCAGAGTTGCCTTGGCTGTGGCATTGATGCTGCATGATGTTTCATGACTTGCTGTTTTCATTAGACATGTCCAGAACTCGGGAGATGGCGATGAAGTGTCTCTCTAACTCGTGGTTACTCCAGTAACCAGACAAACATGAAATATTGCAAAGGTTGGGTGCTGGAGGTGCTTTATCTTTAGTGATTTCACCTGTTTGTGTATTTGTAACATTTCTGAGTGGTGTTTTTTGGCAATGCACTGGTAACCTCTGCATGGAAAAGCCAAGAGGTTCTGTTCAGGATTCAGTCCTGTTTAAGCTGATGGTGAGCAAAGCCAAAGTGCTGTGTGAAAGGTGCACGTCATTGCCCCGGTGCCCCGGGTGCCAGCGTGCTGTGCACGTGCAGGGGACATTTGGTGCCCACCCACAGTCTCAGCATGTGCAGAGCACAGGTACAGGCAATCCCAGCGCCTAAAATGGAACCAGGACAGACCCAGATCTGCTGATCATGACTTCTGTTGAGGCTGATAATCTTACCTCAGGATGCTGACAAAAATGGCATTATCTGGGTTTTACAGATGGGCAGAATGTGATGGAATCAAAGTTCATTTTAAAGAAAACAGAAATAACTGAAGTACCTGGATTGACTTCATTCAGCTGCTTGTCTCAGCTCTGTACTCCGGTACCACAAGTTTTGCTGAAAGCAAACAAAATCAGTGCCCAATGAGCCCAGGCTGGAATTCCAAACAATAGCAACTCTGAATCAGTCTGACTTCCTCCAGACTTTACCTTCAGTGCAAGACCTGACTTTGCAGTTTCAGGACAAAACTTGAGTGATGCATGAAATGAAAATTTCCTGCCTGGTGTGTAGAATAAAAACAGCCTAAGGCGTGAGGCTGCTGCAGCATGTGGCTCACACGTGGCTCACACACAGCCAGAGGAACGAGCCAGGCCCAGGCATCTGCCTGCAGAAACCATCCTCTTGTGGGAAAGTTCCCGGTTGTTTTTTATCTCCTTTGGGACCTTTGGAGCAGCTCAGCGATTAGACTGATTTTATCATCTCATCTCGATGGAGGATGGCTCGGGGAGGTGGTTTTGGGGTGGCAGGACAGCATTCACAGACCCTGTTCTGCCTTAGTGACAGTGCTGGGGTGTCTGTGTGGGGCTGGCAGAGGGAGTGACCAGGTCCTGGTGTGACACAGGCTCCCGTGTGCAGTGTCACCTCCCAACACCATGGACACGCAAACGCCCATAGAGACTGACCTTCTCCATCCTTCTGGCAAGGAGAAGTGAAAAGCTTTCAAGAACTTGCTTTTAGTTGAGAATCCTGGATAAAACATATTTCTTGGCTAAAAATCCACGTGCACTCATTATTGCCACAAATAGGGTTAAAAAAAGCAACCCAAAGCATATGGGTCTCCTGGTCAGCTGGGGGCCGATGGCTGCAGCGCTGTCCCTGCGGGTGACAGCAGCAATGCTGCAGGAGCAGGTCACAGGTCAGGTGTGGGGAGGACCCTTGTGATGCACTGCCCGAGGCTGGCACTGTGAGCAGGGAGTCCCGAGCAGGAGGTCACTGCCCGAGGCTGGCACTGTGAGCAGGGAGTCCCGAGCAGGAGGTCACCGCCCGGGCTCACAGGGCACGGCGCTGCCCCCGGTGCCGGTGTGTGCACGGCCTCCCTCGGCCCCACCTGCTTCTGCCCCTTCCTGTGCCACAGGCGGGGATGATCCAGATGTGGCAACCTCTGGCTCTGCTGGCAGTGCCAAGCCAGCCCCGCTGGGCAGGATGCCCAGATGGCCCCAGCTCCACTGCTGCGCTTGGGGCACCCCATCCCCCTGGGGCTGGGCGAGCCCCCGCGGGCACCGGTGCCCCTTGAGCAGGAACCTCCTGCCCCATGCAGCCTCAGCCCCAAGTTTTATTATGAATTAAGAGTAAAACTCCTTCTCTGCCACAGAAAAAACTACCTCCATTTTTCAGAGAGCCTCTGTTTATATAGTTTATGGGAGAAGAGGGCTCTTAATATTTCAGTGTCATGACCATAAAATGAAAAGGTTACTGCTTGCTGCAAAGGCTTGCTTGGATCCAGCACCAATTAATTTTCAATCTGAAATATATGTCTCCTGGCCGTCTCACAACAGCCGGGAGCGGGAGGTTCCTCTTTAACACATTTGAGCCACAAACCCGGTTAAAGGATTAGCCAGCTTTTTCCATGCTGTTTTGTTCGCCCCCGTTGGGGATTCCCATTATCCTTGATAGACTGTTAGCCCTGACAGTGGGATATGACAGTGTGAGTTTTCCTCCTCCTCGGCGTGGTGGCCACAAAAGGCTGCTCGGACCTCGGCTTTCATTTCCATTCCGGGTACAGCGGCAGCATATGCTAAAGGCAGCGTTACTGTGCCGAGCTGCTCCTGCAGAATCATCTGCAACGCTTTAATTTCTCTGTGCGCGGCAGCCCCGGGGCCGGGCAGAGCTGCCAGCCTGCCCTCCCCTGCTCCGGGTAACGTCCGGGGGCACAGTAAGGCTTGGAGCTGTACCAGAGCATTGCAAACACACGCTGACTTTGTGGAGGGTGGATGAGCTTCTCTTTATCTTTATTTATTAATAAAAGACGGAATGCCTTGGGAAACAAAAGGTTTTAATGGCTGGTGCTTGGTATCCTTGACAACAATCCCCAAAGAATATTACATTAGGGCACCAGAGAACTTTTAAAAATAAGTAATGGAATTCCGTCTCTGTTATGCTTTTAGTAGTCATTTCGGCCATGGTGCAGCGAGGTCATAAGCTGAGCTCAGTGAAGGGAGCCAGAACACGAAATGATGCTGAGAGAACGTCTGGGAGATGAGAGGTACAGAATTACAAGCGAAAGTGCAGGCCTGCTGAGGCAATTACAGCTTAATGGGGTCATTTGGAAGGCAATTGCCAGGGGTTAATGTAGTATGGAGAGATGAGGTGAGATTGAAGTGAAATTTGGGGCTGGAAATGTGTTAAGATGAAAGATCAGAGTGCAGCAGATTCTGCAGTGCAGAAGGTTTATATCATGCAAAAAATTTGAGAAAAATGTAAAAGTAGTAGCCAGATGTTTCAAAATAAATAAATAAAACCTTAAGTAAATGCTTTTAAAAAGTGAAATAGCTGCATCAAAACACCCTGTGCTGGGAGGGGTGGCAGTGAGCACGGCAGGGTTTGATATCACAGAAAAGGGCTGGTTTGGAGCAAAAGTTGTGTTGCATTTGCACATATGCCCAGACAATGTGGTTCCTTATTGACACAACAGAGTGCCTGATGAAACGCTGACTGCTCGCTCAGCTGTTGTGCCTTGTTTTGAAAAATCCATTGTTTTCAAACAAAACGCGAGCAACAGTCCTCTACACACATATTTTGATATATTTGCAATGGATTCATCACATTATCTTTTCAGGCATTAAAATAATACTCATAAGATGTCAAAATATTGCAGGAATGTAAGCTAGCATTCTTTGAGAGCCGGTATTTGGGTTCTGAGAAGTATGCTTAAATATTACAGGTGTTTAAATTAAAAATGTCAAGCCATGAAGGCATAATGGAAGTAATCATTTTTACACAGTTTTAAGCCCCGGTGTTGGAGAAAGCTCTGCATTCCAGACTATTGTGAGGGAGCGAGTTCATAAGCATTCAGAGGACAAAAGAGATCATTATGCTTTGTTACCTCAGCCAGTTCATTACCTTAATTGCTGAGCGTAATCCAGTCTTGGAAGAAAACTCTGGGGCTTTAAGGAGATCAGCACTGGCACCCTGTGACACAGAAAATGGGAGCCCTTTCCTGCTCCACGGCCACTCCAGGCACGCTAAACCTTGATCAAAGGCTGAACTTCTCCCAGGGTCGGCCATGTGAAAATCCCCCGGAGCGGTGCCGGGCGCTGAACCGTGATGGAGCCGCGGGCTCGGCCGCGCTCCCGCGGCAGCGTGACCGTCCCGCATGGCTGCGGGCACGGCACGGCACGGCACGGCACGGCACGGCACGGCACGGCACGGCACGGCCCGGCACGGCACGGCACGGCCAGGCACAGCATGGCCAGGCACGGCACAGCACAGCACGGCCAGGCACAGCATGGCCAGGCACGGCACGGCCCGGCACGGCACGGCACGGCATGGCCAGGCATGGCATGGCCAAGCACAGCACGGCACGGCACGGCACAGCCAGGCACGGCACGGCACGGCACGGCACGGCACGGCCAGGCATGGCACAGCACGGCCAGGCACGGCCCAGCATGGCCAGGCATGGCCAGGCACAGCACGGCCAGGCACGGCACAGCACAGCACGGCCAGGCACAGCACGGCACAGCACGGCCAGGCACGGCCCAGCATGGCCAGGCACGGCCCAGCATGGCCAGGCACGGCACAGCACAGCACAGCCAGGCACGGCACGGCACGGCACGGCCAGGCACGGCACGGCCAGGCACGGCACGGCACAGCATGGCCAGGCACAGCACAGCATGGCCAGGCACGGCACGGCCCGGCACGGCACGGCACGGCACGGCATGGCCAGGCACAGCACGGCACGGCACGGCCAGGCATGGCACGGCCAGGCACGGCACAGCACGGCCAGGCACGGCACAGCCCGGCACGGCCCGGCACGGCCCGGCACGGCACGGCACGGCACGGCACGGCACAGCCCAGCATGGCTAGGCACGGCACGGCCAGGCACAGCCAGGCATGGCACAGCCAGGCACGGCACGGCACGGCCAGGCATGGCACGGTTCCCTGGGCAGGCGAATCCTGCTGGGCCCCGCGGGCCGGCGCTGGGCTCCCCAGCCATGCCGGGGCGTTGCTGGGGAAGATCAGATTTATTGTAAATACATTAGAGCAGGGTTTTTACCCGTGCTTCTCTCTGTGTGTGTGCTTTGTATCTGGTTATCCAAGCTGATGATATGGGCATTCCCCCCCGTACAGTTGCATATATTAAGGCTTTTAAGAAATATAGTAAAACAAAAAATATGACCTTTAAAAGCATGGTTGAGTTGCATTCATTTTATAACCATCAAAGCAACTCTTTACTGTTGTAAGGTAGAAAAATCAATGATGCAATCTTTTTCCTTTTGCCTCGTGCAATCCGTAATTGAAATGGAAAATCAAATGAACGGCTAACAGATAATTGTTTTATCAATATTCCCTGCCTGCCCTACAAGGGTCAGCCTAGAATGATCATGAGCCACGGATATGATGAGGACAAAATGTGAAATTGAACAGCAAGGAGGCAATAAATCAACCTTGACAAGAAAGAGTGACCAGCATGTAGCTCTTGTAGGCAGCTTTTGGGACACTTTTTGTCTCAGGTGTCTGCACTGATTTAAAAATGTGAGAATATAATATTTGAAGCTCTACCAGTGGGTAAACAACTGCAGACTATTTCTAGGCTAAGGCATCATCAAAGCAAACACGCTGAAGCTGAAAAAATGAATATATTGGGGCACAGTGGGAAAAATCCCACAGTAAAACAACAGGGGAATAGCAGAGTCTTCTGGGGCTGTGGCAAGAAATTCTCCCTCTTCCTATCTGGTCCACAAAACTAAAAAATATAGTAAATATATTAAAATGCTTTTTTCAGGCTACTCTTTTGCTGCTCCATTGGGCATGAAAAACGCTTTCCATGGTATTTTGGAAGCTCCTTGATCCCGGTGCTGGAGCAGCCTGTCTCCTGCTGGAGGCCCATCTGATAAGGGACATTTTGGCATAATGGCCCCAGCTGTGGGCAGTGGAGGTGTCAGGGGGATGGGGACAGGTAACGCTCCTCCTCACAGGCCCCTCTGCTCATCATTTGATCCTTCAGTTCTTCCACTGAAGACTGGACACGTTTCTGCTATAATTTTGAAAAACACTGATTTAAAATAACGGAGTCCATGTGCGTTTCCTCATCGTGACACTGAAAGGCAGCTCTGATCAAACACCACGGCCGGGCCCCCTCGGAACCCTGGGGCAGACCCTCCCCTGGTGCCAGTTGTGAAGCCGCAGTCATTCACCCCAGCTGCCAGCCCTCGAGGCTGTCATAGGTTTTGCTGTTAAACCAGGCAGATGTTTCTCCCCTGGACTACTGCCCACGTTGGTGTTGAGGCAGTGGGAAATGGTGTGAGAACAGACTCACCAAAGGTGGCAGGGCTCAGGTTAAAAGCCTGGAAAGGCTGAGTTCCCCTGGAGCCGGGGGAGCCTGGGCCAGGATCCACCGGGGGTGTGGGGCCCCGGGCTGGGCTGTCCGGCCGGAGCCCCTGCGGGCTGGGAGCCAGCTGAGCTCTGGGGAAGGCTCCCGGCTGACGGAGCAAGTCGAGATCACACATGACACATGCAGAGCTACGAGAGAAACCCCTTTTTGCCACAGATGAGGTCTGCCTGTGTTTGCTGTGAGCAGCTCTGGGGGGCTCTGCTGCCGTGCCCTGCCACCCCCACTGCCGGACCCCTCTCCCGGCCTCGGGGAGTCAAGGGTGCCTTCCCCTCCTGCAGTTTCTGGTGCTGCTGTCCCTCTTGGTGTGCTGGGGTGGCTCATGGACCAGGAGGAGATGCCTTTGTACAGAGAGGGCTGACTCGGGCTGAAGAGGGGCAACCTCGTCAGCGGCCTCCAGGCCCTCTTCCCACCGGGTCCTGTTCTCACTTCAGCTGCAGGAGGGGGGTGTTGGGGTGCCTCAGAGCAGCAGCTGGTCTGACCACTGTGCTCTGCTCCCTTCTCTGGGCACCATGTGTAGGAATCCACCTTCCCATCCCATCCCATCCCATCCCATCCCATCCCATCCCATCCCATCCCATCCCATCCCATCCCATCCCACCCCCAGAGGTTTAGCAGAGGCTGGTTTGGGTGCAGTCTGCATCTGAGGGATGCCAGGCTGGGAAACCATGCAGAAAGCTTTATTTTTAACCTTGTCCTGTCCCGTGGTGTCCCTGGGGAGGAGCGGGTCTGGCACACTCGTGGTCTTGGAAACAGCAATATCAGGAACCCAGCAAAATAGGTTGCCAGCATGGAGAATATTTTTTATTTTAAGCACAGTATTTTAAACACACCATGTCCTTCTTCCCCGGGGGCAAGGCTGAGAGACTTTAAAACTATTTTTTACAATTGGTTTTTCAAATTCATTTCTCATCAGGCCTTTTCCCACATACAGTCAGGTGTGGTGCTGGCAGCCGCACAGCCCCTGTCGCGGGGGGTTTGAGCAGCCGAGGGATGGATCCAGGGGAGCCTCGCAGGGGCTGTCTCCTGCCCACAAAGGGGGACGTCTCCAGAAAGCTGCTGGGCCACGGGGGCACAGCGCTCGCCCTGCACTGGGGTGTGTGCCATGGCACCACGGGGTGTGTGCCAGCCAGCCAGGGGCACGGGCAGGACGAGAACAGCCCTGCCCGCCCCCTCCGGCCACCCTGGGGGACACGGGAGTCCCCTCCCGCTTGCATCTCTGATGTAATGAAGTGTCAGCTGCTGCCATCACTGTCCTCCACGTCCTTGAAACCCACACGGTTTAACCAAGAGTCTCTCCAATTTATCAGCAGTTAAAAATAGAGGGAAGGCTGCGAAGGACGGTCCCTGCTCCCCAGGAGCCGCGGCCGCGTGTGGGACTGTGCCCTCGGCGCTGGGCTAGGACAGGGGACACGGCCCTCGTCCTGCTTGGCAAGAGCATTGCTGGCCTCTCTGGACGTGGCTGCCGAGGGCTGCCGGTTACCCCGGCCGGGTGGGGGGATGTGGACACACACAAAGGATCAGCTCAGACCACTGCAGGCGGTGAGCCCCGGTGTAAATCCAGGTGTGCGGGGAGCAGGGGCAGGAGCCGTGCCACGGAGCAGGCAAGTGCCCTAAATACATATTTACACCGTGGAGCTACTGGCTCCGAGGAAGCTGCTCAAGCTGCCAGGCTGCTAATCCACATTTAATGCCGCTGGTCTGTCAGGTGAAAACGTTCTGTGAAATGAGCCCACTACAGTATCTGCTGCCTGGGGGCTGGGCACGCTCTGGGCCGATGTGTGTGAGCCTTGGCACATCTCTGCCCTGGCTGCAATCACACGAAAGCCCAGCCTGGCCATGAGCATCTTCAGTCCCCAAAAGGCACCCCTGGGGGCTGGGTGTGGGCCAGCACACCGGGGTTTGGCTTGGAGAGGATTGGGGCTGGGCTGGGCAGGGACCTGCCTCCTTGAGGTTTGGGTTTGGGGGCAGCAGGATGGTGGCACATTTGTTTTTACTGCCATTGATAAAATAATTTAGTTTCCTTCATGAATTAGATTTGGGGAATTTGAAACTTAACTCTGATAGTGCTTCTTTCCCAATTTATTGCATATGCTTAAATAAACATGTTGAATTAACTTTATAAGGCTTGTAAAAACTACAGATAAAACTGCTCTAGAAAATCAACATTCTAAATCATGCTAAGTCTCTTCCCATTCTGCTCATCCTCTAGCAGGGCATTGACAAAAATATGAAATTGATTTGGTTGAAGGGTGTTAAAGAGCCGACAGCCAAATGTCACAAACAATGAATGGCTGCAGTGTTGAGAAAATCAATAGGGAGGTTAAAGCTGGGCTTGTGAAAGACTTGGCAGACTGCTCTGTTCCAGGAAGATATCTGTCTTCTGGCCTTGGTTGCATGATCAAAAGGAAAACTTGATAGGTTTAATGAAGGGAGATACTGTAAAACTGACAACAGAAATATAGACACTGTGGTAAACTGCAGTGCACATCAGCGAGTGGGGCTATTAGATACATTTTTCAGTCTGAAAAAATATTTATAGGTAAAGATGTCAAAAAAATATTAGTGCATTCCTCCATTTTTCCCCTCTTGTTCCCAACCACAGCCCTGTTTGCGTGGTGCAAACAAAGCTTTGGCTCTGGGTTTAATTGTACAACATGATGGCAAACGTATAGGGCAAAATAATTAGCATGATAATTAGCAAATCGTAATGTTTTCAAATAATTGCGTGATGAGATTGCAGAGCCAAAGTGAGATTGGAATCTCTTCTTTACTAGGAGATGGTATTTCAGCAAATCATAAAGTGAAAACAAGCGCCTGCTCTATCAATTAAAGGTGAGACCATGTGACACCAACTCTCCATCGTCCACCCCATGCCTTTCTCACAGTCTCACTCTGCTCTTGATAAATACACAGCTGGCCTTAAAATCAGTTTTGTGAATATCAGATCTGCAAATATAAATGAGGATGCCGGCCATTAAAAAAGGTTAATAATGTTAGATTCATTTTGGTTCTGAAATCAGCTTGTAAACAGAATTTGCCCTGCTTTATGCCTGACCCATTAGCAATACTCTTATGTAACGTATCACATCATTAGAGAAAAGCATTGCGTCAGGGCTGAGTTGTTCCTTCCCATGTGTTTGTTTTCCAAACACTGCATCACACTTAAGCCTAAACTGTGCAGCAGTATTTGAAATAAGGTGGCCCCTTTGCAGTGTTGTATTTCCCAGCCCTGTGTTAGGCCTGAATGCTCCCTTCCCCAGCCCACTGATTTGGGCTCAGTGTCACCTCTCAGTTCTGGGTATCCTGTCTCTCCTGTCTATCGAAGCTCCCTCTGTTTTTTCTTTCTTTTTTTTCTTTTTTTTTTTTTTCCTAGAAAAATGAACTCATTAGTTTAAAACTCCCAAATGCCACATTCGGCTCAAACAGCGAAGATGATAACCTGTAAAAAAAGAGGAGAAAAGAGAGAAGGAGGCTGGCAGGTTTTCTGCAAGTGGACGCTGTAATAAAAATGCCCCCTACTTTGTCGGGATGGGGTTTGGAGGGCTGCTGCCATATGTTACTTTCCTTTTTAGCTGGGATTATGCCATCATTATTGCTGATAAAAGCTGTTTACTGCCTTGGCAGAGGAGTGATGCTTGGCGCAGTTTGGGAGCCGCCATTCAGTTTACAGAGAAGTGCATTTAGTGCCAGATGCTGGGATCCAGGGGCTTTGTTATCTTTTCCCATTATTGGGATCATCCATTGTGTGTTTTTTTCTCCTTTTAACTTAGCTCTGGCTTTGTTGTTTGTGTTTTGGATTCACTTGCTCTCAGGCAGGTTGGCACGGCAGGTTTTAGCTCACCAGGCAGCGCTGGGTGCAGCCGGTGGCTCGCAGGGACCACGTCTCTTCCTGGCACTGCTGCAGGACGTGATGGGCTTTGGTGCCCCAGCACCCGCTGGTGGGTGCCCTGTCCTGGAAAAGGTGATGGTGGCTGTGGGGGAACCCAGGTGAGGAGCATCCCTGCGTGGGAGTCAGCATGAGTGTTCCTAGAAACCTCAGTGCCCAGGGTCTGGCACAACCATGGGGCTGCAGTGAAGTAAGAAATGCAGAAATTGTCTAACTGAACGAGAACATCATATTTCAGTGTGAAGGTGGCATTGATTCATATGTAAATTCTCTGAGTGAGGACTAACAGGGCTGTTGGCCAGGCAGCAGTGCTCTTGGTGCCAGACTTTCCCTTAAAAACAGTTGTGGTGTCCATAGAGAATGGACCATATGTGGGCTGGATTGCACTAAAAGCTGAGGGAGAAGAGGAGGCCAGCCATGCCAGGGTGGTGACCATGCCACCAGGTACCTGCTCTGTGGGGGAGACTGGGGCACCTCAGGGTGCTGCCCTCGTGGCCACACGAGCTGCCCTGGCAGCAGCCCGGTGCCGTGGGACACTGCACACACCAGATCCGTGTCCCAGGACCCACGCCTGGGCGTGCCTGAGGCCAGCCCCCGTGGCAGCACCAGCACCTTGGGTGAGGTGCTGCCAGCCGGGGCTCTTCCCTGAGTTTTGGTGGTGAGGGGGAGCAGTTGTGGCCAGCATGAAATGGTGGGGCTGTAACCCAGAGCTGGCACATGGGCTGGCCCCAGTGAGTGCCTCCACACCGCTGGCCTGGGTGGCCTCTTCCCGGCCACAGCCCCAAGCTTCCACCAGGCATCCTCTGCCCTCCGACTGGGAATCCAGCTGGGATGTGTCTGGAAATCTGACCCTTGCTGGAGACACCTCCTCGCTGTTCCAGAAGGACCTCCTGGCCCCACAGTCCCTGGGCTGTGTTTGGGGCTCCTGGGGCACGCTGGGTGCGGTTCCTGGGGCTCGGGTGACCCCTGTGCCACTGCCCTGGGCCCCGTCCCGTGCTGGGCGAGCCGGCAGAGCCGCGGTGTGGGGCTCGTGTGGAGCTCCCCTTCACCTCCTCTGCTCCTGTATTCTTTGGGGAAGAGGCTGTGACCTTGTTTCTCCTGCTAAGAGAGATGCATCTGGAACCAAATGAGGGCAGTAAAGTATAATAGAAGGCTTTACAAATGAAAGTTTTGTTTCTGCTGGTGCAATACCTTGTTTCCCCCTCTTGTATCCTGGGAAATCAGGCTGATCAATAGTTCCCATTTCAGCACAACTGCAGCCAGCATTACAACTGTATAAAATTTACAACATTGTCTGCTGTAAATTTTAATTGGAAAAGCCTCGTAGCTTCACCCTCGATCTTTGCACCTTTAAATGTATTTGATTTTAAAAAATCAAACAAATTTACAGTGTATAACATCATGTCACACGCTTCGTATTGGCAGTGCAATAGAAGTAGCACAAACCCACCTTCCTGCTGGAAGAGAAAATGGCTGTAAAATACCTGGAAGAGGTCGGGAGTGTGATGAGGACCTGTTTGGGAGCCAACAAGCCCACGGTGCCAGGCAGGTGCTGGCGGGAGGGATGCTGGTCCCGGTCCTCGTGTGGTGCCGCAGCCTCGCAGCCGCCCCGAGGAGCCGCGGCAGAACACGTCGCTTTCAGCACAGCTTTATTTCTGTCACAGGTCAGGCTTAAAATGCTGTGTGATACAGTTATTGACTCTAATCTGGGCATAAACACAAGTCCTCAAGCACCAGCCCAATTAATAATTTGCATAATTAACACGCATATTAAATAGGGACTGGCCCTGCATCTGTATTCGCGGTGATCGGGGTAATGAGGGCCAGCAGAGCGGCGCCTCGGGCTGGCGGGAGCAGACGTGTGGCAGTAGTAATTTTTGCTTGGATTGACAACTGCTAGACAAGCAGTCCCAGCATAAAACTAAACCCCGTTTGGCAGAATTAATCGTTGACAAACTGCTCTTAAAGCTGTAACATTGTTTCTGTCAGTTGTTCGGTTTGATGTCACTGTTAGACATAATAAATCAATAGTGTCAGAATTTGGTAATGTTTATAGCTAGCAAGGTTTATTATTTCATATGACTGTCATGTACAAATCGTGGTATCATGGCTGCCTCTAAATTATCAAAGGCACAATATTGCTGAAATAGATTTCTTAAATTCCTTCTCCAATTAATCCTGTTGATTGTTAGCTGCGATGGGGCCCACTCGTGTTTTGGGAGGGGTGAGATTTTCTCTGGACATTTTTTAAAGACAAGTTTGAGCCATTGTACACAGCAGGATTTATTGTTGCTGTCTCCAGCCCAGGCAGCAGCTCTCTGCTTTATGGACCTCACTTCTCCTGCTCCAGTCACAGCTTCCAGGCTGTCAGTGAGGCCAGTGTGGGGTGGGCACGGCCAGAATGTCCTGATCCCAGCCGGATTGAAATCCCCCCCCACGAGAGGAGGCCAGCCCTGGGATGGGGGGCAAGACTCCTGCTCTCACCTGGGGACGTGCTGGGATGTGCAGGTGTGTGTGCAGGGATGTGCAGGTGTGTGTGCAGGGATGTGCAGGTGTGTGTGCAGGGGGTGGGTGTGCTTGTGTGGTCTGGAGCACGAGCCGGCAGCGTGAGAGCACCGCGTGGATTTGGTGGTGCTGGAGATGCCCTCCCGTGGGTCACCCCATGCTGGGGTCCCGGGAAGGACAGACCCTCTGCTGTGTCATGACCACGTGCCATGCACCACACACTGCCCCACAGCTCCACGTGCTGCCAGGGGTGGCTCTGTGCTCGCCCTTCCCCTGCTCTCCTGGCACCATCTCACCCCAAACACCATGGTTGGACCCATCACGCCTCTCTGATTGTTGCACAGCCCCTGGGACCCCCTCCTGCACCCAGAGGGACAGGACAGTCCCTGGGCTGGGCTAAAACTGTCCCCTCACCAAGGCAGTGCATATAAATTACAACAATAAATTACTGCAGCCCCAGGGTAAAAGAAGCATCAAGTTATGACTTTTACATGAGTATTTAGTCAGCCATTCAATAAAAAATAGGTCTTCCAGTTGCACAGTACCATTTATCAGCTCCATATTTATTATTTATCATAGCTACACATGATGCAAATGTGAATTACCTCGCTGCTCCTCCAAGGAACACTTGCTTTTATAGAAATGTAAACATATATAACACAGTTTGTGGAGTCAGAGGCCCAGCTTTGAAAGGAAAGAGAAATTAGGGATGCAGATTCTATTTTTGCTTTCATTTCCATGTGATAAATTATCCTTCTAAAGGTCATTTCCAGGAGTAACTTTCCCAAACTTTGCTGCTCTGTGGGCAGCTCTCAGGAGGGATGTGTGGGAATGCTCGGTGCCCGCTGGAGCCGGGCAGAGGGAGATACCGTGGGGTCACAGCTCTCCTGTCTGTGGACAAGACTCTTTTGTAGGCGTTGGCATGGCTCCTGGCGAGGGCTGATCCTGATGCCACTGCAGGGCTGATGTTATCTGTGCCCAGCGATCCCCTGGGCTCACCATATCCGTGCCTGGAGCTCTGCAGGGCTGGCCAAGGCTGGCCAAGGTTGGAGGGTGAGAGGGCTTTGTCCAGTCTGGGCGTTCCCACCCCGGGGATCAGGGATCAATCCTCTCACCCGGTGGCAATCGCTGATAGGCAGGAAATACCTGCAGTCATTAAAATTCCTCCCACATTTATTCCAGCTCTGGTAGTCTATAAAGTGATTTCAATTCCAAAAGAGGAATTTGAAGATTTCTTCACTGCTCCATGTTTCTAGAGTTTCTGGGGTCCTACAGGGAATTTCAGGCATGGAAGTATTTCACTTACATGAATTGCCTTTCAGTTTCAAAATTCTTTTTACATCTGGGAACCCCTTCCCAGTGCTGGGCTGAGGGGCAGGGGCAGGCCAGGATGCTGTGCCAGGTGTGACAGGGGGCTGGGACAGGGGGGTGACAGGGGGCTGGGACATGGGGGTGACAGGGGGCTGGGACAGGGGGGTGACAGGGGGCTGGGACACGGGGGTGACAGGGGGCTGGGACACCAGTGTGGCACAGCAGCCGGAGCAGGGGCACAGCTGGGCACGGCACCACTGTGGCCTTGTGTGGGCACCAGGACGTGCTGGTCTGGGCCTGCACTTGTGAAGCCCCTGCTCCTCCTCTGGGGACTGTCCCCTCTCTGTTACAGTGAGCCCCACACCGAGCCAGGGCAGGTGCCCCCTTGGCTGCAGGGCCAGCGTGTCCGTGCGTGCTCCTGCCCCGTGGGTCACTCTCGCCCCTCACCGTGGGAATGGCATCTGGAGCTGGAGTGCTGCCCTCCCAGACATGGCTGTGACCCCAGGGGCAGGCAGGAGAGCTTTGCTTCTTTGTTTGCAAGAGATCTAAAATGTCCTGGAGAAAGTGTAAAGGACAGGAATTAATTGCTGAAGAGCTGAAGTCGGTACAAAGCTGAAGGGTTGCAGGTCACAGCCCTGGGGCACGGCGGGGTCTGTGCCTCAGCCCAGGGTCTGTCTCCCAGAGCTCGGGGGTGGCATTTGGGGGAGAGCTGCCGGGGGGGGCCGGGCACTGTCCCCTCAGCCCGCTGGGGTCCCTTGGCACCTCTGGCAGCACCCCAGGCTCCGGGGCACCATCTGCTCCCCGTGGCAGTCGGGGCTGCGGGCACAGCCCCCGGTGCCCCGGGCCAGCAGTGCCAGCCGCGGGGGATGCAGCAGCCCCCGGCTGGGCTCCTCCAGCCGCTGCCGCGCTCGGCTCTGCCGCCAGAGGAAGGTGCCGGAGCTGGCACGGGCCCGCGGTGGCCCCGCTGCGGGGCTCGGTGGCCGCGGAGCGCTCGGGCTCCTGTCGCTGCCGCTGGCGCCTGGCAGCAGCGCCTTAGCGCCGATTTGCTCGGGATGCGACGCCACGAGCCGCTGTCCCCAGGAAAAGCTTTTCCTGCGGGCGGCCCCGGCTCCCACGTCGGGGAGGGAGCAGCCGGAGCTGGCGGCCGGCTGGATTTTCTGGGGGGAGGTCATTAGTTACCGCATCGAGGGCTGCACGGGAGAATAACAGCACATCAGTTAGGATGCTAATTCACTCGACTGGCAGCGAGCGCTGGGAATGACAGCTTGGAGGGGTGCGGGGGAGGGTCTGAAAATGGCAGCAGATTGGTATTTTGAAAGGGGAGGGAAGTTTTATAATGATGAATAAGAAAGATGACATTTGGTGCTCACATTTCCCGTGCGTTGGCTGTCCGCGGGAGGGTCAGTGTGCGGAACCTCCCGCAACGAGCCCGGGGCTGCCCAGCAGCTGACTGGGAGTGCACCCTTCCAGGGAACAAAAAGAAAGGCCCAGATAATTAGGGCAAGTTGAACTGCAGGAGGTAGCCAGCTTCTCGGCTGCCTTTTGTATATTCATGACCCAGCTTGATTGATGGAAGGACAGTGTTTGGTGACACTGTCATTTGCAAGTTGAAAGGTAGAGTACAGGCTGGAGCTCTGCTCAGATGTGCCTTAAAGGGTCCTACAATAAGCTCATTTGGATGCTGATGATGTTCGCATCTGCATTTCTTTGTTTCTAACTGTTTCAGGAGGACATCTGTTAATTTGTATAGATTAGCTTGGATGCTTTCATTTAAAAACATCAAATTATGGAGCAGGACTGTTTATTATAAAAGTTTCCAGGAAAGTTTAAACCGATTTGGAAACCATGCAGAGTGTAAGATTTAAAAGCAGAATTAAAAAAAAAAAAGAGTATTTTTTACATTTACATTCAGCCTCCCATGCCCAGGAATTAAGACTTGCATTTCTGTTGCAATGTTATCAAGGAGTGTTAGCAGAAATATCTGTTGAATTATAAATTTCAGGATAAATGAGGCTTGCCAAATTTCCTATCTGCTGGGGAGAGGAGGCCCCTTTTGCTGGACAGTGAAAGCCTTTACGTACGAAGGGGGGGAAGTGAAATGTAATTAATTCAAGAGGGGAAATGCTTTTACTGTGTAATATTTAGCCACATATTTCAAGCATAATGGTGCTTCTGTCAGAGCAGTTGCAGGTTTTGCAGGTACTGTTTTCAGAGGGACAGTGGGCTGGGAGCTGGGGGAGGTTTCACCACGCTGCAGGTCTGGCTGCCCTCGGTGCAGCAGCTGTTGGTTGACTCCGTTTGTGCCAGGTTGGGTCCCTTACCAGTGGAGCAGCAGCCAGCTGCCAGAACCCAGCTCCCAGAGCCCACCAGAGCCCAGCTCCCAGAGCCCAGCTCCCAGAGCCCACCAGAGCCCAGCCAGATCCTGGCCCCCAGACCCGTGGAGCCAGGCAGGCAGCAGGGACAGGGATGGCTCATCCCCACGTGCACTCCAGCGCTCGGGCCTTTGGCAGTGACCTTTCCTCATGTGCCCCTTCCCTGGGCTCTGCCTGTGGCTGCTGTGGCTGTAAAACCTGGGCTTACTCCAGGTATTTTCAGGAACATTAACTCACACCCAAGCAGGCTCTGCTTTGCACTTCTGCTAGGCGCTGCCTGCCTGCTTCCCAAGAAAGCCTTCGCCATCCTTGGCCACATGGCCCAGAAACATGGGAATTGGGGTCAGGGCACTGCCCCAGGCTGGGCAGACTGGCTGCAGGGGCACTCTCCTGCCTGCTCCTCCTTGTGCCCTGCGCCGTGGTGCACAGCCATGCTGGGCTCAGCCCTGCTCTGCTAAGGATCTTCCTCAACACTTGGGAATTTATGGCTATGACTCCCCTCTTTGTATTTACTCCAATTAACACATAAATCCTAATTACCCAGGTCATAGGAGCTGGTAGGCCATAAATGGAGTGGGACATGGCAGAGCTTGGCAGATGCCTGAGTAACAAGGTGGCCAGAGAAGGGGAACGACCAATTTAGGAGGCACCAGCAGTGAGCAGACATGTGGGACAAGGCCCACAGGCAGCCCCAGGCATTGGGATAGGCCAAGACCCATTTGTACATTTGAGAAGTCTTGGCATGGGCTGGGGGAGGGTCTGGGGCAGCCCTCACCCCTCCCAAGCCATGTCCTGGCATGCGTCCCCACCAAACAGAAATGCCCATCACCCCCAGCCTGATGGGCACCTGCAGGGTCGGAGGGCACCTTCCCCGCCCCGTGCCCCGCAGCGCTGCGTCCTGGCACGCTCCAGGATCCTGGCAGCCATCCCGGCACCGCGTGCGTGCCCTCCTGTCACAGTCACAGGATGGAGATCAGCGGAGCTTTCTGGGGCAGCCGGCGCCGTGGCAGTGTCCAGGAGCCTTGCTGGGCCAGAGGGCAGCCGCGGGCGGCTGGGCCAGCGCGGGCGGGCACGCGGCACCGCGCACAGCCCCGCGGGCTGCTCGGGGCTGCACGGCCCACGGGCTGTGGGATGGGTGCTGGCAGCGCGCTGCCTGGGGAGCGCAGTGTGCTGGTGCAGGGCGTTATGATCGCAGCATATGCTGGCTATTAGTGTGCCTTTTATTTAATTTTTTTTTAATACAATCCTACATCGCTGTTGGCGGTGCAGGCATAATTGCTACCTTGCCTGAATGCAGCTGAGTTTGTAGTTACTCAAGCAGGAGGTTTTTAAAACTGTGAAATAGTTTCTCTTCCTGCATGCCCCCAGATCAGGTAGAAAATGGGGAAAGAACTGCTAAATGATGTATTTAGAAAAAGCTGTTCTACAAGAGTATTTGAAACATTACAGATCTGCCAGAAGGTCCATTAACATAAATGTTTAACTCAGACACACAAACTTATGTACCGAAATGAAAATGTTTCATGCATTAATTTGCTGCAGAAGGTACTAACATAACAATTAGAGCAACATTCTGCCTGCCTACACTTAAATTTCCTGGGGCAGTGTTTCAGTGGTAACGCAAGCGTTGATGTAGGATCTCCTTGACTCCTGGCGCAACACATCCCAGCACTGCAGTTCGTTCTGTTAAATCAAATTTGTACCGTTTCAAACCTGGCAGTGAAGGAACTGGGAGGCTGACAGTAATGCACTGTTTTGGGGAAGGGGGGCCTGGCTTCGGCGCTCCTCTGGTTGCCATGTGTGGGTCAGCCAGCACTGCATGCCCATGCTGCTGACATCCCATGTTATCTTGGTGCACTTACAAAGAAACCTGCTTCACCCTTCAGGTTGCTTTGAAAGTGGATGGCAGACAGTTCCAGTAAAGCAGAGGAACGCCCAGGGCAGCCAGGTAAGGCTGGGCTCATTCCACTGCCCCTCCCAGTTTGTTTCTGTCAGGTGCAGAACCTTTGCTGGGCTTTGGGTTTTTCCTGGCCGTGCCCGGCAGGACGCTGTGCTCTCTCAGAGGGCATTTAGTGCTGAGTACCCAGCGTGCAAACGCTGGCAAAGGTGGCTGGGAGTGTGGGAGCGCCGGGGGCTCCCATGGCAGGCTGCGCTGTCCTTGGCACGCGGCTCCATCACACGGCCCCGCTGCAGAGCCCTGCGCGGGGAGCGGGAGCAGCGGCCAGCGTTCCTCCTCCCAGCAAACGCTTGTCCTAAACTGAGCACCGTAGAATAAAAATGGAAACATAAAAATAGCAGTTGGAAAGATAAAACAGCATTTATAGTACTAATAAAACCGTTGTGGCTTCCACAGGAAAACATGCTCTGTAACCTAATGCTTACCTGGGAAGACTGTCGAGTTTCGGAGAGTTATAGCTGTTTTTGTAAGAGAAGCACAGAGATTTGCTTCAGGGCTGAGTGATAGATTCTCCTGCCTGGAGCATCCCAGTGTGTTTATACATGGCTTGTATGGCAGCTTTCATAAGACATTTACCCCATGATTTGCGATGAGCTTATGTGTGAATAATTAATGGCAATTAATCCTTAATTACAGTAATTAGGCAAGTCACAGGAAATTAAGCTGCAGCTGGAGAAGACCATGCCTGGGAAGAGAGGATTGGGGGCTGTGTGAATGTGCCATTCACTGACAACATTACGAGGATGAGCAGCATTCAGCAGCTTTGGCATTTCTATTGGCAGCCTTGGGTAGGACAAGAACGCTCAACATTAGCAGCAATCTATAGTTGTCTACAAGAGTTTTTAGTTCAAGTGCCAAAATGTTATGTTGCATATGGTGATTATCTAAGTTTATTGGTTGCCATAATTCAAATGGGTGTAATTGTTTTTGGCTTGATGGTGACATTAGAAACTGAAGCTTTTATGTGTTCGTAGGTTCTGCTGGCATCAGCCATGGTTCAACTTCTAGAAACAATCCATCCAGGTTTGCAATTATGGAAACGGATTCTACAAATGGCTGGAAATTAACAGAGAAATTTTCAATGATTAAAAAAAAAGACAACAGCAAAACTGGCAGTTTCTTAGTTGAGCAGCGAATTGCTTTATTATTAGCTGCCTTTTCCATTAAAATGAGGTTTGCACGAGGTGCAGCGTGTGCAGAGGCTGCTGTCTGGTTTGGGGAGTGGGATCGAGTAGGACAAAAATGGAAATGCTGGTGGGTAAGAGTTCACAGGGGAAAAGCCCATCTGAGGGATCTCCTGTGCTAATCCCAGCCACGCCATTGTACTGGAAAGCTGATCTGTGCTGGAAGCCTTTTGCCCTGGGCAACCCACAGCGAGGCTGTCTGCAGCTCAAGAACTGCAGCCTTCCCCATCATTAATGTGCAAAGTTTTTAAACCTCATGATTAAACATGTTTCCGTAATTTACTGGGTTTCCAAGTGGCAATGTTTGTGCCAGCAACAATCTGGGGCAGAGCCGTGGAGGGAAGCACACATTAGTATCAATGGAACCTACAAAAAGCAATCAGTAATTTATGAGCTTGTGGAAAAATGCCCACATGTTCTCATCAAATTATAGGGATCCTATAATTTACTCAGTGACTACAAGGTGCACGCTCCCAAACCTGCTGTGGGGTGTTAACTGAACCTCTGATTAGATTTAATCCAAACAACTAATCTGTTAAAGGGTCCTGAATAAATAGGCTATATGGGCAGAGCAGGGTGTTATTCTGGAGTAAGATGACAAGTCCTGAGGAGGTCAGTCAGTTCCAGCCTAGAAATTAAAGTGGACTGCTGCAGGGTTGGGTGTGGCTGCAGCACCCAGCCAAAATCCTCTGTGTTCACCTCTGGCACTGCCAGCGTTGAGAGCGGGGGCGCGAGGGAGATCTCTCCTGTTTCAGAAATAAAAGCCTGGAGCCAGATGTTTGCAAGCTCTGTACTTGTTTGTAATATGGAAACATGTAAAAACTTCAGCTCCTTGCATGTGGAATCTAGATCAATTTTTAATTTACTTGTACGCATGGATGACTCATTTGAAAAAGAAAATTGTGGCATCAAAAAAAAAAAGACATTTCAGGCTGCATAGGTTGCTGCATTTATCTGTTTCTCGTGCACTCTGGAGTGGAAATAAGTCACAGTATCTTAATAATGGTCTTGATTTTATAAATGATTTTTCCCCTTGAAATAAGCAATCCATTCATTTTAATATGTAGAATTGGTTTGCTAGCAGGGCGACAGTTTAAAAAGACTTCCAACTGTGACACAAGTGCAACCATATTGCTTCCTATTACTCGCTAAGGTAGTTGTTTAGAAGAGAGAATGTTCTCCCTGGAAATGTTTAAAGTGCTGTAATTTTATTTAGGATAATGAGGATTTATAACAGTTTTGCCATATGAAAACCTGCCTTTAGACAGAGTGAAATAGGCGGTTGCGGTTACGGAGCGTGAGAGCGGCGTGGGGAGGTGGCTGTGTCTGCCCGGGCAGCGCATCCGTCACCGGGCCCAGAACATTCCCCGCAGCCGCGTGGGATAATTCATCACCGCCATGTATGGATTTCTCTGCTTTAATCGCTCTAGACGTTAATTAAAATCCTGTTTTATAGAATATTTTAATTTCAAGATTTGCCCAGCTGTACAGCCTCAGCTCTGTTGTCAGGGTTGAGCCGTCGGATAACAAATGGCTGAATTTAAGCCTAGTCAGGAATTTGGGGGGAATTCCTGGCGGAGCTGAGGGAGTTTGGCCGCGGGTGGATCGGGACTCGGCGCTGTGCTGTTGCTCAGCTCTGCTGGAAGGTCGTTCCTCTGCGTTTATTTTTGTTGTTAGGCCTTTAAAGGTTTTTCCCTCATTAAGAGCGCTTCCCGTTTATTACCAGTCTCGCTTCCTGGGCAGGATCGGCGCGGGGCTGGGCACGGGTGCTGAGCAGAACAGTTAATGCCCTGCTCATAAATAGAAAGGAGAAGGAATTGAACTGTTACAGATTTTATCAGATTTTATCTCCTCACTGAAAATCTTAGCTCTCAAAACATTTCTAATTTCCCTTATTTGAAGGCTCAAACAGTTTCAAATTACTGCTCGTGGATTGTTCTTGACACCGAGAATGGTAAATTTGAGCTGTGGAAACGCTGGAATGTGTGGTGTGTGCTTTTCCTGAACAAGGGAATTCAACGGGTAAATTACAGTCATTTACTTGGAGTGTAATTTACTGAGAGCCTTTAGGCAAATGCAGGAGAAAGGACAGCAGGACAGGAAAAATAGCTAAAACAGGAGCTCTTCCCCTGTCTTTGCATGAAATCCACTGTGCATCCACGTGATGGGGATAATAAAAACTTTCTTATTTAAAATATGCATAATTCTTATTATTTTTTCAATTCATAAGGCAGGCATTTGTAAGTATGACAAATGGTGTGATTTTAAGTCTTGCTAAATTATATGCACATCTTCTTAGGCTTGTGCATTTTGCACCTCAGTATCTGCATGCAATCATCCCATATTTGAGATTGATAAAACTGTTAATTTTATGCCTAATAACAGGTCAAGCATCTGAAACTGTCATCGTGCTAAGTGGAAATTGCTGTTTTCATCCTATGGAAATATTCAATATTTAATCAATTTTTTTAAAACAAAAATGTTTATCTAATGGAATCTACAACAAAGAGATGCACTTGAGGTTTTATTTGAAATGAGAGCATAGACATAAATACCACTGTGTGTTTTTTCTTCGTTTAAATGGTAGAAATATGGCAGAGAAGCAGCCAAGGACTTGTAATCTGCAGGTCCATGGAGATGCAGGATGATGCTGGGGAAGTGTTGTGGCCTGGCTCCTGCGAGGTGGGAATTGCAGAGCAAAGAGCTGTGAGTGGGTTTGTGCAGCACGTTGTAATCTGACACCGAAGTTGTGCCCTGCATTCCCCATGTCATAATTGATGGCTAAGGAAAAGCACATGCTATGCTAATCCTTTGTTGGAATAGCTTGTTAAATTGCGGATGCCAATTTAAAATAAACTATGGAATGCCTGTCTGTATTTGAAGGTTTGCAGTCTGCAGTTTTAAACAGTCATTTTAAAGCTGTTTTTCAACTTTATGTTGCATGCACACTGTCTGCCTGTGCACACAAGGTCAGCGTGTTCGCCGCTTTAATAGCCGACCATCAAGAACAAAATCAATGAGCTGCGTGTTTCACACCAGTATCACAAGGGATTTTCCCATTTATAGCACATTTGTGTACTGATCCCAAGTTTAAATGACAATATTGATGCCCTATTAGAGCTGTGCCGAAACGGACGTTGTGCAGCCCCTGCTCGAAGTTGTCTGAACTCGCTCCTTTCCCAGACTCCTGTTCCACTTTCAGTCCAGCTGCCAAACATAAATAAGCCCAGTGCACGTCCCCGTGCTGCGGAATGGGGCTGGGCTCCCACGTCCCTGCTTGCAGGAGGGGGAATTCCTTGGCTGCAGATTTCAGATCCAGATCTTCCGTAGTTGCTGCGAGGAGGATTATGAGGCTGCGTCTAAATAATCATCTGCGTGCTGATTACAGAGAATAAAGTGGCATTATTGCTTATGGATGAGAGAAGGCAGCGCTGCCCTGGGAAGACGCAAGTGCCAGTTCTGTGGGAATTTTATGAGTCCTGGTGCGGTGTAATCAGCCGCCGCCGGCTCTGACGGAAGGATAGCTCCTGGTCTGCAGGGGAATAGATCCTGTGCTGCCGAAAGGAAATGTTACTTGTGCAGAAGAAAATGATTTAATGTTGGTAGAAGGGTTATTCATTTATAAGGGATTAAAAATGACTTCAATATAATACCTTTAATTTGTAATAATGGTCTGCGGGGCTGTTTCCTGTCTAAAATAAACCGTTTGACTGGCATGTTCGTTTGATCCATTCAGTACTATGGGATATCAGAGGGATAAAGGTATTCTTTTTAGTTATTGTATGTTCGGTTAAACCGGTGAGGGCCTGGGGTGGCAGGGTGGGGTCAGGCCGTCCATGGCCCATGCCTGACCCTGGGGCAGGGGCATGCTGCTCCTGCCCGGGGAGGGGGCAGGACTGGGGCACAGCTGCTGGAACTGCTTTCATGGCAGCGAAGCAAGGAGAAGTCGAAGGCCTGGCTGTGCAGAATGCCTTAGGCTTGGAGGGACTGCAGACAGGAAAAGCAGCACGAAGGGGACCTTTCTGCTCGTGAGCAGCCGTGTCCTCCTGCGGAGCAGAGGTGGGTGACACCTGAGCCTGCACCCAGCTGCTCACCCTCGTGCTGCGACAGCAGCGCCCGCAGCCCGGAGCTCCTCTCACAGATCTCCTTCGCAGGGTCCCTCTGGGGTGACTGCGCTCATTTTGGGCACAAATCCCGGACAAAGGGGCTGTGGCTGTGCTGCACTCAGTCCAAAGGCACGTGGGAGACAGGACGTGGGCACCTCAGCTGGAGCTGCCCACCGAGCAGCTCTGTGTCCCCTGGCAGGGCTTGGTTTGTCTCTTCACTGGGAAGGAAACAAGTGGAGAACCAGCTTGCTCTCATTTGGCAGACGGGTGTCATCAGTTTTTAGCACTAAATAACAGATTTCACTATTTCGATTCTTGTTTTGTGAAAGTTACAGGTTTTGGGGATGACCAGGAAATCCCCACTTTTTAGACAAAAAAGACTTCCAGGTTCCAGCCTTTACAGACACATCAAAAAGGTGACCCAGAGTCTCCAACACAGGAGAGCACATAACCAGGGTCCATATTTATTGCTGCTAAAATTCTTGTGCTTTTTGAATTACCATGATGCAGGGAGAAGGAGGCAAGAGTCTGATGGGTATTTTTGTGAACTGTGTATTAGCAGCTGGGTTCAGGGCAGCAGCATTCTCAGAAGGTCCGAATAGTGCTGGTGTGCCTGGCAGCACAAGGCAATAATGAAAGACAATGCAGAAATCCCCAAATTCCAGAAAAACATACCAAGAGGTGTGCTTTTCAGTGTAACTACAGACCTCAGTGTAGATAAAGAATAAGCAGCAAAGCAAATAAACATATAGTGCTTGTGAATTTCCTTTTGTTCCAGATCAAAAATACAAGGCAGAGCTCTGTCTGGTAGTGAAATACAGGCAAGACTAATCTGAATAAACATTTCTAGTGTGGCTGTTGTGGAAAAAAGGCATGTGCTGCTTGCAAGGCTGGGTACAAAGTGCCGAGAATAGGGCAGGATCTTGCCCTCCTGCTTTAAATTCGCGTGTATTTAGTGCAGAACTGCTGTCTGGTTTACTGGGAAAGAAAAAAAAAAAAAAAAAAACCAACAGAGCCAATTTTGATTGGAACAGGCAGGATTAAAATGCAGGATTATCCCTGCAAAGGCTATATCGGGTACGCAGCTCAGTGACCTTTTTGAGGAGCGAGCATGTGTGGAGCGGTGCGGGGATAAATCCTTGTGCCGTGGCCTCCCGAGCGCGGGGACACGCACACGGAGCTGCCTCCTCACCTGGCATCTGCACAGCCTCGTGTGTGCACATGGAATTCCAGCGCTCAGCCCAAACCGTGTCTTTGTATGAATATGTGCTTGGAAATAACGTTCCTATAGGTTCAGGTGATATAAATAATGTATGTGGAGAAGCTCATAAATGTAAGCTCGAATTTTCCTCAGTAGTTTTTGTTCTCAATCACCTTGATGAAACAATCTTGAAGGCGCTCTCCTTTCCGTGGCATTTGGAATGAGTCCCTGACAGGCTGATTTTCCACCCCTGTTGTGATGCTGCTTTCTCTAGTTAATATTCCTCTGTAAGTGTCGTACCAAAGTAAACCAAAGGAGCCCGGCTCATGACACTAAGGCTGCATTTGCATTAATTATGCAGTCAGGGCTGGTGAGAAAATGCTGTCACAGAGAGAGAGGCAGTAAATGAGAACCCTCCGAGTGCGCCTGAATGAAGAGCATTAAGTTCATTTACATGGGCGCAGGCCGCGAGGCTGGCAGGGAACAATGGCTTTGCTCTTGTCGCTCGCCGCCGTATTGTTCTGCGGCTTAATGACTCCCCGGCAGAGTGGGTGCGCTCACAAAGACACAGCCGCGATCCCTCCGGTATTAATAACGGCAGTAATAATTAATAATATCCCTCTAATCGGGAAGCTCACGGCGCCCCGGGACCGCTGAGGCCCTGCCCGGCGGGGAGGCTGCGGCCAGGCCCGGCCCGGCGCCGCCGGGAGCCCCGCGGCCCTCGGGAGCCCTCACAGGGCGGTGGGTGCTGCCCCCGAGCCCCCGGCCCCGGCGGGGACAGGCCCGGAGCCAGCACCGAGCCCTGCCCGGCCACCGCCCGGGGCCACCGCCCGCAGCCGGCACCGAGCCCTGCCCCGGCCCCGGCGGGCACAGGCCCGGGGCCACCGCCCGGAGCCAGCACCGAGCCCTGCCCGGCCACGGCCCGGGGCCACGGCCCGGGGCCACGGCCCGGGGCCACGGCCCGGGGCCACGGCCCGGGGCCACCGCCCGGGGCCACCGCCCGGGGCCACCGCCCGGGGCCGGCACCGAGCCCTGCCCGGCCCCGGCGGGCACAGGCCCGGGGCCACCGCCCGGAGCAAGCACCGAGCCCTGCCCGGCCACCGCCCGGGGCCACCGCCCGCAGCCAGCACCGAGCCCTGCCCGGCCCCGGCGGGCACAGGCCCGGCCGCCGCCCGGGGCTGGGGCAGCTCCATGGTGAGGTGGGTGCCAGGGCCTGGCTATGGGACAGCAGGGCCAGACTCTGCCAGAGAAGAGCAGGAGTCTTTTAATGTGTTTATTGACAGGGATGTTTCGTCTGTTCCCCGCGTCCAGTGCTTTGGTTGTGCAGCAGGGGCGCTCCTCGTGGTGCCCGGAGAGGTGCTTGGCCATGGGCCGCTTTGTTTTGCCCTCTCCCTTGCCCAGAGCGGCCGTGCCCGCGGGTGGGTGACACCGGGGGTCTCCCATCGCCTGCCCCTGGCCCAGACCCGCCCGGAGGTGCCAGACTCCCTTGCTTAACACCACAAATCAGGGATGGGAACCTACGTTCATGTGAAAATATTAACTGGACATGGCACTGAGCAAACTGGAGCTGAGGGTTTCATGAGAACCCCAATGCCACTTTGATCTCACCGTGCTCAAAGCCATCAAAACCCTCTCCGGATCCTCCTGCTGCCTCTCTGTGCATGTGGACATCATGCTTGTTGTAGAGTGAATGCAAAATGTGTGACCCATATAGAGATGACTATCTATAAAGACGAGGAGAATTATTAATACATATGTAAAAAATTAAAGGTGAGCACCTCGATCCTTTTATACAAAAGATTAATCTTCCAATATTATATTGCGATGCAATAGTTTGGGGCAATTTTCATTGAAATGTGGAGGTTTCTTTTAAAGTTCAAAACTTGTTGTCATCTCTGTTTATCTTCAAGACTTCCAGACACTTTAAACTATGCTTTAAATAAGTGACTATTTTTATTCATACGCTGACAAAATTTTCCTCGGAATGATTTATATTTCAATAATAGTTTAAATTATGTTTTGCATTCCGTGCTTTGATGTCATGCAGGAAGTGTCATCACAAGATAAACTTTCACATCTGAGAGTCAATAAATTGTGCTTAGGTAGTCTAATGAAAATATTGTGAATGGCTATATGGAGTTATATCCAGTACAGCCAAGCAGCACAGATACATGTAGGTATTTAACAAAGGGCTGTGTTTGATCTCACGGTGTCATTGGCTTTGACACCATGGCACGGTACCAGTTTACAGTGATACGAGTCCTATAATACTATATCATGCTTTTATCCACTAAATAAAAACCTGCCCTATGTTTTATTACAAAGTAGGTGGCCTGGAGGAAAAATATATGTATTCTTTCCTTTTGGAATAAAATATGCATTTGGGCTTCTCATTTCATCTCCAATCTGTGTTATTCCTTAAAAATGCAGAACTGCCTGAAGTCCTCTTTAATATTTAATTCAACAACTTTTTAATCTGTCATTATGCTGTGATGAAGTAAGCATCAAGTGTCGCTGAAAAAGATTAAATTATACTTGGAAATAGGAATTGAAATGATTTAGGGTTGGAGGCTGAATATTTGCTTTGCACAAGTAATAATAGTGGGAGCTTGGGTGAGGCACAGGTTTGGATCTGGCTCTAATGCCTCTGCCAATCCCCTCTCCCTGGTGGCTGCCCCTTGATTTACTCTGGCACTGCCAAACTTGATTTGATTTAAATGGAGGTAGGAAGTGGAAATTACACACCACAATACATTAATTACTCTTTGCTACTCCTTACACTGATTTTCTTTTTCTCTGTAAACATCATAAACACTGATGCAGCAACCCAATGGACAGCCGCTCTGAGCTGCCTGATGATTTCTTGTTAGCAAGCTTATCTTAAAATGGAAAAGCAGGAATGTTTGATATCTACCTCTGGAAAAATGGATGATGTGGAACAGAGGAACATTTGTTCCTGTCCATTCATGAGGGGGTTTGTGCCTGCTTCATCCAATGGCTTAACTTGGGCTTTCACTCTCCCTATTTTGATGTCACCTTTGGATTCTCTGCTGTGTTCTGGAAAGGGAAGAGCAATATCACATCTCAGCTGTGAACCTTAGAGACCCAGCTTCAAAATCTGCACTACATGGAGCCTGAGCAGCAGTGCTTGTGGTCCTGCTCTGGCCAGTCTGCGTGTGCCAGAAGCCTCCCTGGGGTTTGGCTCTGCTGGACACGACGCCTCTCTGGGAGGGCTCAGCAGCCAGCAGTGTGGGATGGGGCTGAGGCGTGTGGGAGGGGAGGGAAGGTCCGTGGTGCTTGGGCAGGGCACCTGGTGACGCTGGGCATCTCAGCACCCTCCCACATGACAGCGAGTTCCTGTTACAAAGAATAAAGGTAATTTTGGAGTTGTGGTGAGTTTTCCAAGGAAGATTATCTTTGCAGCTCTATGGGTACCACCTGGCAGAGGAGAAGCTGTCTCCAAGCACAGCTTTTTATTAGGTCTGAGGGAGAGGTGTCAGATTGTAGGAACACTATGGGAGTTCCTCTCATGGCTGCCTGAATGACATGGAAGTGATGTCTGCACTAGTGCAAGGTCTGGTCAGAGTTCAACACACTTCACAGTCCCACTCCAGAAATGGCCCCACAGTATTTGTTTACAGCTCTGGCAAAACCTCGTTCTTCTACAGCAAGTAGTAAAAAAGCCTCCGTTCCCTCTTAGCTAATGCATTATTAATAATTATTCTCCCTTCCTTGTAGAAATGTGAGTATCTCTGTAAATAATTGATGGCAATTATTAATTGGGGAGCATGCAGTATTTTTACAGCACTCGCGTTCCCTCGCGGAGTTCCGAGCGCACCGGCGGCTGTGCCGGGTCCCGGTCCCGCTGTCCCACGGCAGACGCCCCGAGCCCAGGAGGGTGTCCCTGGGCTGGAGGGGCTGGAGGCAGGAGTGTGCCCATCGGGGGCACGGCTGTGTCCCCCTGTGCTGGCCCGGCGGCTGTCGGTGGCCGCGCTGGGCTTGTGCAAAGGTGAATTTTGTCTGACAGGGACAGAAGTTTTTTCTAGTCTAGAGAGATGTATAACCTCTGTCAGAGGAGCAGCCTGCTCTGTGCTGCTGTAGAGCCAAGCACCTTTTAACCTCTTCAGACTGTAAATTCTGAGCAGTTGATATTTGAGTGTAATTCCTCTCCAACTGGCATTATTATTTGATTGCAATGAATTACCTTTTTAAAAAAAATCATAAGTATAAATTCACTTGACTGATCCTGCAAATTATTTATGATGTAGTGTTTTGGTCTAGGATAACCTTTTAAAATAAATCAGTTTTTCAATAATAGTTCAATGTTTGCCCACCTAATGGTGTTCCCATTAAGATCTGCATTTGTCACCAACCTGCCTTTTCTGCCTGTGCAGGAGACAAGTCACCGCCCCTAAACCCACTCTGCTTGTAGGGTAAAGTAAATGCATGTCTTTGTAGGAGAATAAATAAAAAGAGCAAGCTGAGTCAATAAGCGGGTTCAATTCCTGCCTGCAGCCATGGCGGACAGCTCATTTGGTAGATGTGGGTGTTTTGTTTACATTTATAATGCAGCTTTATTTAATGCTGACAGATATAGCTTGTGGCAAATGATAGTCAGAATGTATGAGCAGTCATAATGCTTCTGTCTTCTTATAGTGTGCTGCTGAAAATAAGCAGTTCACCTCTGTTTTTATTGAGGAAAGGATATGAGACAGCTATAGCTTCGCGAGGCTATTTATTGAGTTGTTTTACTAGCTGTGAACATGCCGCTTTATAGCAGTTGTGAAAATGGACTTTGCTAGTGTGTGGGAAAGGAAATAACATTGCAGTATACAAGGGTAGTAAAAAAACCCTCTATAAATAATTTTTCAGACTGAAGAATATTCTCATTTAAACAGCTAGAGAGCCTGGTGATTTTTGCCAGCTGCCAGCTCTTCCCAGGATGGCATTGGGTTAAAATTGCTCCATCAAATGCTATTAATATTTTAATGTCAAAAAATAAAATTTGGATGAGCCGTTTTGAGCTGAGGTGTTGAAGAGCTTTGTAGGGAAGTTTGGTGTTGTTGCTGAGTTCTGTATATTCACACCCATCCACGTTTCACAGCGCAGTGTGATCCTTAGCCCTGCAGAGCTGGGAGGAAAGAGCCGTGCTTGGCACAGCTTGGGAATGCAGGTTCGGTTTGGAATTGGTCTGACTTTGCACTCCTCGGGGGCTCCACGGGGCTCTGTGTGCTGCAGCTCGCCCGCACGTCAGGTCCCGTGGGTGCTGCTGGGGCTGCTGGGCACTGGGGATGTGGCTCAGAGCCCAGGTGACTCCTCAGGAACGGGGTTTATCCCTGGGAACGTGAGGTGGGGCTGCTGGTCCTGCCGGCGCTGGGATCCCGTGGGAGTGAGGCTGCCCCGGGGAGCCTCGGGGTGTCTGCCTTTACCTGTGCAGGTGATCACTGGCCATGCTCTGCTGCTGCCAGGCACTGAGCCCGTGGTGGTTTGAGTCTTGAACATGTAACCCATGGTCTTACGGATGAGGCAGGATTTCAGATCAATGCCTTTCCTGGTTTTATTCCCATGTTCAGCAGCAGCACTGAGGGGCACAAATCATTTTCATGTATGCAAAAAATAATTTCGAAAATGGTATTAGTCTCAGCAGGTGAGGCCTTTTGTTTCTTCCATGTTTATGTACAAATTCCTAGGGAACAGTAAATATTAAATTGAAATAACCCTCCCTTATTATTACACAGCCAAAGATTCAATTTAATTCTCTTCAGATAAGGTTTTTCTGGACACGTATTTGCAATTGCCTGTCCTGTAAATACAGTTCAGACTGTAGCCAGGGGCTCCTTCCACCTGCCTTTTCTGCAGGAAAGGCAGCATATTTCTGTGCTTTTGGATTTTTTTGGATGCAGACACCTTCCTTCTCACTCTCATTATGTTTATGGATGACAGGAGTGCAGTAAAATGTCCCTTCTCCCCCTTAACTGGACGGAGAAATGGGTTAATCTCTCCACAGAGCCATTCCTCTACTTCACCACCTGTTTCCAAATCCCAGTTGTCAAAGGAAGAAAAATTCAGAGCTTGGTGTGAGCTTGAGGACTGGGGGGATGGCAGAGCCCTGGCAGGCCCCTCACCCAGGGG
Source organism: Vidua macroura (assembly GCF_024509145.1). Classification (NCBI taxonomy): domain Eukaryota; kingdom Metazoa; phylum Chordata; class Aves; order Passeriformes; family Viduidae; genus Vidua; species Vidua macroura. Next base: position 764,633 of record NC_071591.1, on the reverse strand, counting down.
TGACATGAGGAGGGATCTGCTCTGTGTGTTTGGTCGGAGCTGGCAGTGTGACAGCTCTGGGAATGGCCCTGCTGCGGCTCACAGTCCATTGCCACCCAGGCTCCCACCCTGTGGAGCTGGCACAGGATGCCTTCTCCTGGGGAGCACGAGGGCATTCAACCCAGTGCTCTCCTCCTCTGATAAGATACCCTGGAGGTTATTCAGAGGTGAGATATAATCAGCCAAAATTTTACATTTTATTCTTTACGCTACAGAATTAATTTCATTTTTGTGAAAATAAATACATGGTCTAACTCTCCTAATAAGACTATCTCCATGGTGTTTAAGTAATAATCATTTATTGTTTAAATACAGTAGAGGCTGTAACAAAATGCTGTCAAGAGCCATCACACTCATTAACCTGCCAGCTAATTAGCCTCCTCCTGCCTGATTGCTGACAAGTTCTTCAATCTGAACCTATCACTGTTGTGTCAGCGCTGAAGCACCAAGCGAAGTGGAGGAGGGCTCCATTAGATGTTTGCGAACAAAGTCTGTGCATTAAAGGTTTGTTTTCTGCACTCCAACAAATGTTACAGCATTAATATTCTCAGCTATAATTAAATTGGCAACTCTTAATTATGGTAATTAGTGCATTAACCATGTCTTGCCTGGCGTCGCTCGCAGGCGAAGCTCAGGGATGGAAGAGGAAATCCAAGACGCTGCCCATTTTCCAGCAGGGCTGTCATGCCAGGGGGCACAGCCTCTGCCCCCGAGGCTCCGGTTGTTTGTAGGGCAGAACCAGGGAGAGGAGGAAAAGCTGGGATGTGTTGGCACTGAGCACTTGTACTAGTGTTAAGGAAACACCTATGGAAACAAACGGGTGTGAGCATCCCCGCCGGCGCCACCGCGTTGTCAGTGTTTGGTTGGGTAGAAGCGCTTTGGAAGGGCAGAGCACGATGCCCTTCCTGCATCTCCCAGACTTTGTAATCACTTGCTCAAATTTTCACTCCTGGAGACCTCAGGAAATGAGTTTTTTTGGTCCCAGTTGGCTGCCTTTGAACTGATGTTCACATGACAAAACCAGCCCGTGAATCACCATAATTTGCATTAGTGCCCTGGAGTTTGGAGAGCAGTTGGCAAAGGCTGCACGTCCCTGGTGCCCTGCAGGGTCACCCGAGGGACCTGCAGATGAAGCTGCTCGTTCAGAAGATCCCCAGTTTGTATCCATTGCCTTGAGACACTGTGCTTGGAAAAGACCCAGCCTGGTTTTGGTACGGGGCGTGAGGACTGGCTGCACTGGTGCCTCGGGGTTGGTGGGAAATAGCTGCCAATATGTTTTTGAGGTCTTCAGTTCTAGTGCTCTTTAGTCAAGACTCCTCAGGACTTTGTGGTGTGGCCTGAGTACCACAGTCTTACCTTCTGAAGAAACTGAGGCACAAGGACAGCAAGTGGTTTGTCTGAAATCCCATGGCAATGTTGGGATAGAGTTGGGGCAGAGACCTCAGTGCACAGTGCAGCTCACTGCCCAGCTCCTGCTTCACACTCCTCTCCTTTGTCCGGTATCCCAGTATGTTTTGGAGTTCACCAGCCATGAGTCTGGATAATTCCTGTTCTGCTATTCTGGCCGTGCTGGGAATGTTTGGAAATCACAGCAAGGTCAGTGCTAAATGCTCAACAGCCAGTGAGTGAAGGTCTGGTGCTCATCTGAGCTAAACTGGAGACATAAAGATGGATAAATGTGCGCGTAGCTCCCAGCACTGAGGGTAAATGGCCCCAGCGAGGCTGGCAGGAGGGTCTGAGGGCCCTTGGTGCACCTGCAAACGGTGCTGCAGGTTCCTGTGCATGCAGCCATGCCGGGGCAGAGCCAGCAGCTCTGCTGGAGTTGTGCCAAAGGACCCTTCCAATCAGCCCTGAACCTGTCTCCTGGCTTCTCCCCTGATTCCAGGGAGAAGAGAAGCTCTGCCTGATGTCTCTGTGCAAGGCAGCAGATATTTAGGGGCAACGATTCTTGCTACTTTCAAAGGGGGAAAAAGTGTTACCTTGATATGTGCTCTTTTTTTCCTCTAGTGCATAATAATTCCATATGTATATAGGAAAAAGGGAGATAACCCAAGGCGAATTTAATTTCAGATTGGGTTTTTGCTTAATGTATTATTCATAGTATTATTTATATCATCACTTAGACATATCCCTGGCAATAAACGGAAAACTTAACTTTAACAATATCGGGCACCTCTGTTTTGGGGGCGATGGTAGGCTGGGAGCCTTTGGCTCCTCTTCATCACATGCGAGGGTTTAATAAAGGCTGCGGGGTGGGGGAGGGTGTTTAATGAGGGGCTTGGAGGGGGGTTGTTTGGCAGCTTTTTTATTCCCCCCAACATTTTTGCTGCATGACCTGGTTTTGCATTTTTCTGCATCTATGTTCATCTAATTAGGATGTTCTAAAAAGACCTGGACCACTTATTGTACAGAACTGTAGCCTGTGGGTATTTAATAAGGAGCTTTCAGTGGTACATTTGCATCTTTTGCTCCGGGTCTGAATAGCGAATTACCTTAAAGATCATTAGAAGCGCTGCTGCATTGTTAAAACCAGGCCACGGTATTCTAATGACAGTTTAAAACTTGAGGCGTTCCCTCTGCCACGGCTCACCCCGGCATAATTGCGTGTTGCACGGGTGACCCTGCTGGAGACGGCGGCTGTTGGCAGCGTGTCCCCGGGCGCGCTGTGCGGGCAGGTGCGCTCCCACCCAAACACCCCGCACCTCCGCAGAGCGGCGGCGACAGCGGTGACAATGAGCCTCGGCTTGTCGTGTGCGCTCGAGTGTGCGGCTGTGACACCGCTCCGCGGCTGGCAGGGCGGCGGGGTGCCGTGCGGGGCCGAGGGCAGCGGAGCTGGGGTGTCCCCCCTGTCCTCGGAGCGCTCCGGGCCGAGCCGCCGGGCACGGCCGCGACGCCGACCGCGTGTCCCCAGGGCTGGCACTGCGCTGCCAGGGGTGCTCCCAAAGCCCTGCCACCGAGGAGCCGGGCAGGTCTGGGGAAGGAACAGGAGAGGCTGAGATCAGGGACAGCCCTTGGGAAGAAGCTGGGAGCAGCGTGGGTGGCTTGGCCGAGGGCCGAGCCCCTTGTGCTGCCTTGGGCTTGGCCCCTGGGCTGCTTTGCCCAGCTCCTCCTTCCCAAATGTATTCCTCTGTCTGTCTGGCCCCTGTGGTTCGTGTTTCCTCTTTCCACAACGCATTTTGTGGAGCTGATGGGCTTTGTGGCTGCCCAGATCTTACGACAGAACTTGGAGAGGTTTCACAGAGGCTTTCACATTGCGTGTGCCAGCTGAGTGACAGTGCTGACCAGGCCTGAGCACTTCTCCTGCCTGGGCAAGTGTCAGTGCTGTGTCCACCAGTGGACAAGCCTGTGCCATGTGTGGCATTTCCCAACTTTCTGGTTGTTCCTTCCTGGCTGCGGAAGTGATGCCAAGCAGAATCCAGCTGGGTCCATGTCCAGGACCTGGGGGAGTCTGTGCAATCCTTGTTGCCTTCCCTTCACCCTCCCTGAGTGCTGCCAGGTCGAATGGTCCAGGAACTGAACTCCTCTTTGTGCTAAGGGTGCTGCTTTTCCTGGTCTGGAGCATGTGGAGCCACGCCTGAGCACTTCTTCCTGAGGAAATCAATGCTCGTGGGGCAGCCAGGCTCTGATGGAGTCTCATACTTAGGAATTATGTGAAGAAATAGGGGACCTTCAGGTGAATGCACTGCTTGGGCAGGTGAATGGGTTTAGGTGGTTAAAACTGCCAGGAGTAGGCTGGTGATTTGGCAGAGAAGCTGTTTGTGTAGGGAAGAATTTCTCTTTAAAAAATTCAGTGTAACCAGCATTATTTTTTTCCTCTGGGATCCCAGACAATGAATGCAGAGGCCTGTTCATTAATATCAGTTGTCTTCTGCAGGGAGTATCCAGATTTGTCGTGCCAGGTTTTAAATTTTTAATGTATTACCAGTTCTTACGCGGAGCAGGCCTTTTCTTTGTTCTTTTTTTACACTAATACTGTTTTGTATTCAGCCTCGCACTCAACTGATGCATCTCTCGGTGTCCCTTGTAAAAGCTCTCCCCTTATCAGCCCTGTTAGGTCTGACAAAGTCTGTCTTTGTGAGTTCCTGCAAATGTTCGTGTCCAATTTTCTTTTCAGAAGAGCGGGGTGGGTGTTTGAGCAGTAATTGCTCTATGCAAATCCGCGGCCGCTTTGGCTCCGCGGTGCGGCGGCTCCGGGTGCGGGCCCCGGTGCGCGGGCGTCGGTCACCGCCGCGGCTGGAGGGAGGTGACCGCGCCTGACCAGCGGTGCCTCCGAGCTGGGGGGGCTCTGGGACCACCAGGGCTCTCGCCTGCACGCCACCATCGGTTTTCCCGCAGGGGAATGGCACAGGATTTCCCCGGGTTCTGTGCCGATGAGGAGCTCCGGTTTCCGCCTGTGCCCGCTGCGGCCGCGCTCCGGGCCGGGCACGGCCGTGCTGGGGCCGGGGCTCTGCTGCCCGGCCGTGCCTGGAAATCGCCTCACGTGTTGTGCACAGCCCTCAGGCACGTTCCGGGCTGCGACTGTCGAGTCGAACCAGACCAAGCGATTTACATGACAGACTGTAACTCTTAAAAATCCTGCTCGTAAACATAAATAATTAATCACATTATAGTTTTTATCATGCTTTTCCTTCCTAGCAGTATTAATAAGTAGCTCATCTTCTAGCAACACCTGTTAAACCCAAAGCTGTCAGTCTTTATTTTCCCTAGAGAGGCAGGGAAAAATTTGTTATGCAATAATTTCTCTTTTACTTTATGCTGTGACTTCGATGTTTTGTGTTGATCTGTGTGTACACAACCTGTGCGAATTGTCTCTGTTATTTGCTTGCTCTGTGCACACCCTGCCCTGCCTGGGAGAGCACTGGGGGCCCTGGCTGTTCTCCTCAAGGTACCATCACACTCCTCTGCACGAGCAGGCCTTGGGCACAGTGACTGGGAGCCCTCTGAGGGGCACTGGTGGTGGCTCAGTGTGGCCACCACGGTGCCCGGCCGCACTCCTGCACCCTGACCCAGCGGCCCAGGAGCCACCAGCATTTGGAGAACCTTTATTTCCACTTGATTTCCCTCGTACAACAGACATGTGCTGTGCAGTGCCTGCGCAGAGACCCCTTGGGGACCAGCTGGACAGAGGGGGTCGGTCAGGATCGCCTGCTGCCCATCCCCTCTGCTCTGGTCACTGCCCCTTTTGCCCCTGTGCCCAGGAACCCATCCTGGGGGCAGCCACGCGCTGGGCCCTCCCCAGCAGCACGAGGTCCCATTTCCCCATGGCTCTGCTCGTGGCTGAGGCCACAGTGACTCTCGGGGTGCTTTGCAGTGGCGTGGGCTGTGAGGGCTGGGGTGGGCTGTGTGTGGGCAGCCCAGCAGTGCCTGCCAGTGGGGTCTGCAGCTGCTCCTGGGCACTCCAGCGCCAGCGCTGTGTGCCCTGGGAGAGGATGCCCGTGCACAGCTGCACGTGCATCCCCCTTGCACCACAGGCACGGGTCACACCTGTCACCTCCCTGTGCTGCCCCGGCTGCGTTTGCCCTTCTGGGGTCAGGTCTGTCAGCTCGGGCACTGCTGTGTCCCCGTCACTCCCCGTGCCTGTGGCAGTGCCAGCGCTGCCTGGGGCGTGGGGAAGGGACTTCATGGTGCCCTGCTCCATCTGCACGGGCTGTCCCTCTCCTCTTCCTCAGTTTACAGCACTGGAATTCCAATCTCATACTCATGCAAAGAGGACTGCAATAAATCTTGCAGTCAGCATTAGATATTGTTTGTTTTAGCTGCCTTGCACTTCATGTTTCCCCTTTTAAGGCAGAGCCATTCCGAAAGGTTAGATTCACAGTTAGTGGCGCTTTAGCTCTCCCTTTTGAATCAGTGAGGTTGCCGTTTTATTGCTCTCTGACTTGCACTTCAGTGATGAGAGTAAACTAGCATCAGATTAAAGGTCAGCAAATCCCATCAAAGAGAGGAATATTAGGGGCACAGATAGTTGGAGAGGCAGCACACCACTGGGTATTGACAGGGTGATTCCAGGGTATCACTCAGCAGAATTATAGCTGCCCAGAGAGTCAGTACTGCTTTAATGAGCCTGTGTGAAGAGGAAGAGGGTGGATTTATGTAGTTCCTCATAATTTTCTGTAGAGACTGTTATTGCAGACATTCTGTGGAGTGTTCTGGTCTTTCATTTAATTCAAAGGTCCTGGAGCTTTTCCATCCAAAGATTCCTTTCTGTTAGCTCAAATCAAAGCTGACGTCTCTGCCTCTGCCACCTGAAGCACTGGCTCAGGGAAGGGCTGTTCCTAGCAGGTTCCAGGTCCTCTCTGCAGGTAATCCAATCTGCAGGGCTGAGCAGGAGCCTTGCTGGTGTGTGCTTCACCATCATACAGGCAGCTAAAACAGTCATTGCTCTGTCACTCTGAAACAAAAAAGGTAGGAATTCACAGTGTGTTCTTCTGGGTGTCTGTGCTGGGAATCCCCCATAGTTTCTGCCCTGCTTCCAGTGCCTGGTTTGTGTGGTTTGCAGGTGCTTTCCTTCTTTTGTTGGAATGCAATTAAATACAGAGCGCACAGGAGGCAAACTGTGGGTGCATCAGGTCACGTAAACTCCTGCAAGGAGGAGAGCACCATGGGGAATCAGAAAGTTGCAGCATTTATTCCTGCTCCTTCCTCTCTGGTGCTAGGATATAGAGCAGGAGATAGAATGTTTATGCTGGGCAATAACAAAAGATTCCAAACACTGCCCAAGCCTGGTGCCTTCTCCCTGCAGGCAGCAGCTGGAGCATCTCTGTGTTCAGAGTCCCTCCTAAGACTCACTCGGTGCTTATGCAGCTTTTGTTTACAGCTTGCTAAAAACAACAATTTATGAGCAACTTTACCAATCAGTTTTAGAATCCGTTCAGTTTTATTACCCGGTGTAGATATCCATTTGTGTGATTTATAGGTAGGAAATTCTCCAAGTATAAAACTTTGATCGTATTTTTACATAAGGGTGCATTTGTGCAATGCTGAAGCAGAGACCTCGTGCCTGAAGTGCTGCTGGGGGCTGGCCTTGCTGTCCTGCTGGCTGGGCACCTGCCACAGCCCCCAGCTTCTGGGGCACATCACCTGGAGGCTTTGCAAGGTCTCAGGACTTTACTCATGATCCGGAGCAACCTGGAGTACTGGAAGGTCTTGTGGAAGGTGTCCCTGCCTTTAGAGGGGGTTGGAACTGGATGATCTGCAGAAGGTCCCTCCCAACCCAAACTCTTCAGTGATTCAGTGGGGGCTGCACTCAGCACCCCCAAAGCCACATCTTGAGGAGTGCCTGGGGGCTTCCCTAATCCACCTTGAGG
>NC_071591.1:739787-752287 GCF_024509145.1 Vidua macroura | reverse complement strand
ACTGTCATCCCTTTGCCTGTGGGTGTCTGCGGGCTCCTGCGCAGGGTGGGATGCTCTGGACGTGGGAGCATTGCACAGGATGAAGATGAGCACAGTATGCCACCCCTGTGCCACCAGCCCCCGAGACGCGCTGGGCTGCGTGCGAAACTCCCGAGTGGCTTCGTCACTGCCCTCACGGCCGAGCTTCCTCCTGCTGTGCTTCGGGCCCCTCGCAGCTCCTGCCTCAGTGCAGCACCAGCTCCTGCTGGGGAGCCCTGGGGGCTGCTCACTTACTGACTCAGGTTTACAGACAAGGGCTGGGGCTCTGGAATATTAATTTCAGTCTGGGTGGACCGTGTCGCTTTGGACGAAGCCCTCTCACTTTGGCCTGATGATGGAAGTACATGATGCAGAAATCACTGCAATTGTACCAAATTATTGTGCTGCAGGTTTTGGCTAGGCATCTGCATTTGGGAGCAGAGTGGGACTCTGATGGGATAGTGGGAGGGAGATGAGTTCCATGGTGAGAGCAGAAATGCAGCTGAGGAGTAACAGCTGGAATAGAGCACGGTAAACATGGACTGAGAAAGGGTCCAGAAGCTAAAAGGAAAAACAACAGCCAAAATCATTGATGAGAAGGGAAGGAGAGCTTGAGTGGACTAAAACCAGGATGTTATTGAACGTGCTGACAGCAGAGCAGAGGAGGAGAATGACAAACAGGGGAACAACTCACCAAGGAAATCACCCCTGTGTATGGCACTGCGGGCCAGGAGCTGTGCCGAGGCAGTGGGGCCTGGCAGACAAGGGAATGAGGGATGGGTGCAGAGCTCCCTTGGCCAGGCACCACCACCCCTGCTGCTGCAGGGACTCCCAGGTGCGGCATCACCTTCCCTGGCTGCAGCCTGGGTGGCCTGAGCCGTGCCAGGGCTGTCCCCAGCATGTGTGTGCCAGCTCAGGGACACGCCGGGACAATGTCTGGTATCATCAGCTTGTGCCTGTGGACCCCTGAATAGGCAACAGAAATAATTTAAAAAGATGATGAGACATTTTTATTATTCCCATGAAATTATATGGAATTACAGTTTTAAATGAAGGTGACAGGTTTAAAATGTGTATTTTAGAGCAAGATTAATACCTTGTGCTTTCTTGAGTTGGAAAGTTGGCCAGTGAGGGGTCATCTCCCACTGCGTGTCCTCTTTGAGACAGTCAGTGTGGAATCCTGTGCTTCCCCCCGAGTGCACGGAGCACATTGCTGGTGCCCAGGTCCATGCCTGGCAGCTGTGTGTTGCTGGCACATATGGCACAGCCTACTGATGTGTTCCTGCTGTGTATGGGAGCAGAGAGGTCCTGTGGCACTGCCATCCCCCCATGGCACTGCTAGACTGTGTCTTATGGGGCTGGCTGCTGTGCTGGGGCCAGGGCTGTGCCTGTGGGTGCTGGGGCAGGGCTGGGGCAGGGCTGGGGCAGGGCTGTGCCCGTGGGTGCTGGGGCAGGGCTGGGGCAGGGCTGTGCCCGTGGGTGCTGGGGCAGGGCTGGGGCAGGGCTGTGCCCATGGGTGCTGGGGCAGGGCTGGGGCTGTGCTCAGGCCAGGGCTGTGCCCGTGGGTGCTGGGGCAGGGCTGTGCCCATGGCCCAGGGCAGGCGGGTGTCACAGGGGGCTCGAGGCAGGCGGTCAGTGAGCGGGCAGCGAGCGGGCAGTGGCTGGGCAGATGCAGAAGTACTGACTGTGTTTTCTCTTGTTCTCTCTTTTCTGCCCAAGGTTTGAGCATCCGAGGAGCCCAGGAGGAAGACCCTCCCGATCCTCAGCTAATGAGACTAGACAATATGCTTCTGGCAGAAGGAGTCTCAGGTCCGGAGAAAGGTGGGGGATCGGCGGCAGCAGCTGCAGCCGCAGCAGCCTCTGGAGGGTCTTCAGATAACTCTATTGAACACTCAGATTACAGAGCCAAATTGACCCAGATCAGACAAATCTATCACACAGAGCTGGAGAAATATGAACAGGTCAGACATCAGCCTCTCAGTTGTTCGTGTACCTGACACTGCTCTCCTCTGCTTGCCAGTGCCCACCACTGCCCACTCTGGACCACAACCCTTCCTCCCCTTCCCCACGCCTCAGCCCATAGAGAGCCACGATGGGAGTCTGTCGGGCTCCAAGGAGCTGCTGGCTGGAGCCAGGACGCATGTCTTGCATGCCTGAGTGTTTTCTGTTGTCTGTAACTGCACAAGAGCAGCACCCAAACCCGTGTTTCTCCCCTTTGCCCAGCCCATAGAAGGCAGAGATGAGGAGAGATGTCTGTCACTCAGTGCCACCCTCTGCCCTGATGAGGTCTCACACAGCTGGGTCTGGCAAGCTGGGGAGCACAGGCAGACAAGGGCTGCACTGGCCGTCTCAGCCCACAGGCTCCTGGAGCAGGTGGCAGGAGACTGGCACCAGACTTGGCCACGGCAGGTCAGCTGCAGCAGGTTGGAAGACAGTGGGCAGTCAGGCGTCAGCAGAGCACCTGGCCCAGGCTTTGGGACGGGAAAATCCTGGTTCAGGCAGATGCCAGCACAGTGTCTTTGTTTGGAATGAAGAGCATGCTGCAGAGACCTGTAGGTTTGTGTTCACCACTGGGACCTGGTGACCCAACACACTGGCCATGCTGCTGGCACTGGGAATGTTTGCCACATGCTGCCAGGTGCCAGCAGCACCGTGTGCCTCAGGTGCCAGTGACACTGCCTTGTCTGTGCTGTCTCTTTCACTGTGTTGTTCGAGTGCAGAACAAATAACTGAGCAATCACCTGCCAGGGTCTTTGTGGAAATCTGCTGTTCTCCCCTGACCCCGCAGGGCCCCAGCAGTCCTGGCTGGAGCCCTGAGCCCTCCTCGCCCCGCCGGGTGCAGCCTAGCGTTGGGTTGGGGGTGGCTGTGGCATTAACGTGCCTCACACAGGCACAGCACACAGGCTGCAGGCAGATCTGGGCCAGAGAGGCGGCAGCTCGGTGCTTGCAGCTGCTTCCTGGCAAACATCCTTGGACTTTAATAAGTTTAATGACGTGGGGGAAGCAGGAGCATTTTTTGCCCTGTAGCTCCATTTACAAAGGTTTCGGCTGAAATGTCACAGCCATTCGTCCACACCACAGGAAATTTTGGAGGATGCTCAAATGCTGCTGGAGCAGGAGAGAGAGGTAGAGCTGAGGATGAGACATGCATGCTTCCCCATGGATCCTGACACCCAGCCACGTCTGCTCAACAGACATATGATGATTTCCCCAGCCTGGCAGCAAACTGTCTCCTGCTGGTTTGTCTCACTGCAGTGCCCGAGGGGCAGCCAGGGCTTGGCATCTCAGCCTCTGGCGCCACAGGTTCTGGGAGGCAGGACCCTCCTGCAGCAGGGAGCCCGCGCTGGGCACCTGCCCGCGCCGCAGAGCCGCTCCTGCCATCCTGCCCGGCGCGGGCACTCCCGCCGTCCCACGGCAGCAGGAACCAGAGCGCCTTCCTGGAGACGCTTTCCAGGCAGAGTTTGATCCTGATATTTGTTGCCAGTCAGGGGAATGCACTCAGGAAAGAAAAAAAAAAAAAAAGGGAAAGAGAAATGGAAAGTGTGTCACGCCATCACCCAGCGCTCCCTCGCCGGGCGCCGGGAGAAATGGCCACGCACAGGCAGCGCCTTCCATAATTTACAGCTCCTATAACAGAGATGACATATTGAAAGCTATCTGCTGTAATTACACTGAAATACATTTTTTGCTGTAGGCAAAAGTACTGTAAGGGTCCCAGGCCTCCTGGAGCAGCTGGGAACCCACTTCCCAAGTTCACAGATGTCTCCTGAATTCACCCCGAATTGGGGTGAGGTGTGGCAGCTCAGAAGCCACCACCAGCCTCACAGAGCACTGGCTGCCACCTTGCCCCTCAACATTGTTTTGGGCCATTTCCTCTCTTTTTCCTGTGCACTTGTGATGAAGCACTGAGGCAGCAGGAGCATCCCTGCTCCTCCAAGGTTTCTGAGCAGGTTAACAAGGCCATCACTTATAACCTGACATTATTAATAATGTCTTGGGCACCAAGCAGAGGCCTGAAAAATAGTCCTGGAAAAGGGATCAAGTAGCTTGGACGCTATAAATAAACAAGAGAAACAAGACAAAGCATCAGAGTCTTCTGAGCTTCCTCCCACTGTGCTGTGTGAGGCAGCTCTGCAGAGGGGAGGTGCTGGTGGAGATGAATTAAACCCAGGCTCTCCAAGCAGTTGTAGCCAAACCAAGTCTCATCAGGCAAGTTAAGTAAAGTCAGGGAAAGGTTTTTGCTTCTTGAAAGCAAGACAATAATTTTTGCTTTTCAAAGTCCAGTTTTTGATACTAAATCTCTTATAGAAAAGGCATACCTGAAAATATTTCTAAGGCAACAGTTGCCAATTTTATTGTACTTTAAAATTGAATTCCTGGGATCTGAAAAGAAGGAGGCTTGTGGCAAACCGTGTGCCTGGAACATCCATCCAGTGCCAAATTCTTGGGTTCAGCTGTATTTTGGAACTATCAGAGCTGCTGCCTGATCTCAGGGGGAGAGCTGCTGCAGTTTGGTGCCCGTGTCCCCTTCCCTTCTGTGCAACATGTCCCGGGTGAGCCAAAGCTGGTGTCATCGGTCCTGCCGCCGGTCAGAGGGCTGGACCTGAACTTCCGCATGCTCAGGTTGTGCCCTGATGATGGAAAGGATGTGCCGGTGGGAAGTGAGGGTGAGAAATGCCCAACTCCTTCACCTGGTGCCCGGGGAGCCCTGGCAAAGGCGGGGCTGGCGGGTGCTGGGACGAGCAGCGGGCTCGGCGCCCTCGGCGAGCGAAGGGCTCTGCACCAGGGCTCGTGAGCGCTGCCTCCAACGGGTGCTGCGAGGATGTAAATTAGCCTGTAATTTACTTTCAGTAGTGTAAAGAAAAAAAATCACTTTGCCTGAAGTGTATGCATCTTTCTTAAGGGTGTACCCAGATTTTAATTATCTAAATGTAAATACTTAACGAATTTTACTTAGAGTAATGAGCTAAAGTGCACACTACATAAATGAGATGTTCTAATTAATCATGTATGAACTACTGGTTTAAAGAAAAGCTATGTGAATTCTGCGAATGTTGGGCTATTGCCAAATTGCTAATCAGCATTTGCATTCATAGATGGCTTCACTTAATAAGTTGTGAGACGTTCAGCAAATGTTATAGGAAATTATGAGGTTTTAGATGCATAAACTTTTCACTTTTAACTCCTTCCATCACATAATCTATTGAAATGTTGGAGAATCCTTGAAAATGTGGTTGTCAGACATATTAGGTACATATTTTGCAGCCTGGCTTTAGAGGGAAGAGGGGAGCTAGCAGAGTTTCTGTCAGGCTCCAGCCTGCAAAGGGAAGTCAGGAGGGCAGGATGTGTGGAGGGGGCTCCTGGTGATGGCTCAGTCTGAAGTTTACATCAGCATGTCACAGACTGGGAGTGCTAATCCGGGGCTCCCCGTGCCCTCCCTCAGTGCCTCGGCCGCACACGTGGGCCAGGCTGGGGCACAGTGTCACTGACCCCCCCGGACAGGGACACACGGTGCCTCAGAAAGGTCTCAGGTCCCGCGGTGCTGCAGGGGGTACTGAGGCACAGGGCTCGGGGCATTGCCCCCCTGGCTGTGAGGTGTGCGGGGCCCCATTCCCACCCTGCCCCTGCCTGCAGCTGGAACGGGGGCTGCTCCGACTGCTCCTCTCGGCGGGGGCCTGGCTGGGAATGGGGAAAGGGATGAGCACAGCGGGAGCAGGGCCCTGGTCACTGGCTCCCCTGGCTGCCCCAGGACAGCTGCAGGTCTCCTGGACAGGGTGGGATCCCGTGGCCACACGCATGTGGAGGGGACAGGGCCATGTGAGGGGTCCCCCAGCCCCCAGTGCTGCCTTCCCCCAACAGCCAGGCCGGAGCTTGTGTCCTTGTGGGACAGCACAAACCCACGTCTGAGCCTCTTCTTCCTCCACAGGCATGTAATGAATTTACCACTCATGTAATGAACCTCCTCAGAGAACAGAGCCGGACACGTCCCATTTCTCCCAAGGAGATTGAAAGGATGGTGGGCATCATTCATCGAAAATTCAGCTCCATCCAGATGCAGCTCAAACAAAGCACTTGTGAAGCAGTAATGATTTTAAGATCAAGGTTCCTTGATGCCAGGTAAGGCAGAGGCAAGTGCCCTTGTCTCTTTTTGGGGGGAAGCAGTAATTTCTGGGCAGCCCAGGAGAGCCTGGCCATACTGGCAGTGGTGTCCCATGTCAGCAGGGATGGGTGGGAGAGGTTGCTCTGTCCCAACAAAAGCCTTCATCCACAGCTGCTGTGGAAGAGAACCCCTGCAGAGTAGGCCTTCAGAAGCAACAAGGTCTTTTCTTCAAACTTTAGTGCAAAGACTGCGCTTGTTTTCCCCACCTTGGACACCTGCACCACTGTTGGAGCTCAACGCCTGTCCCCAGGACCCACAGCGGCATCAGTGGGCTGCTTGCTCCACAAGCTGCCAGGAGGCAGGCAGACAGGGATTAGGAGGGGGGTTTAGGCACAGTCAGAATTGTTTTGAAGCCTGATGAGGTGGGATAGTGATCCCCAGCCCCATCCCCTTCGCAGGGCTCCTGTCTGCAGAGCGGGGCCCCGGCAGCTGCAGGGGCCTGGCAGAGCAGGAGCGGAGCGGGCGGAACAGGGAGGAGCAGCAGGCGCCACACGGAGCCTCCCTCCTCCAGCAGCTCACACTTCACACCTGAAAGCTGTGAGGAGCTAAACAAGGCCAAAATAATGTTATTAACAAGGAGGTCACTGGCAGGTGTGGGAAATCAGGGTAATTGCAGGCAGTTGGAGGAGATGTCTATGGAGAGCTCCAGGAACGCAAAGGTAGAGCCTGCAGATGTACATTTTAAAGTGATTTCTCTAAAAAGGAGGAAGGTAAATAAGGCAAAATGAGCGGAAGCATAGTAATGAGATAAACAGAGCTCTAGGGAGGGAGCCTGCCTGCTCCAGGATGCAGTGCAGTTAGCAGCACCGCGATACTCGGCAAGAGAGCGCTGGGGATTGCGCTCGGCTGCCGGCTGGCCTGGGGCGCCGGCGGTGATTGCAACAGCCCTGGGGGAAGGAGCTCCAAGGAAATGTTTCACTGGAGCCTTCCAGAGGATGTTCTGCTAAAGGAGAGCAGCCCTTGGCACGGAGGGATGGCGCTGCAGCTGAGCAGGTGCTGCCATCGTCACCCAGGTCGGCTGCCCCCGTGGCGAGGGCTGGAGGCTCCTGGGCCGGAGCACGTGTGGCTGCTCTCTGCAAGGCTCCGTGCTCCGGCCAGGTGACACCCCTGGGGGCTGTCCCATGTCCCATGTGGGCCAGGGCCTGGGCCCCGTGCAGCCCGTGGCAGGAGGGGGCACAGATGGGTCTCGCTCACAAAGCCCTGGAATCCACTTGCTGTTGGAAGCCAATTAGCTCGGGGAGGCCATGTGAGGACACATCAGCACGGCTGCCCCATCCTGTTGTACCATCCTCACCCCGGGGAGCTGTGCAGGGCCCCAGCTGACGTGTGCTGAAGGGAAGGAGGTCTGCCAGGCTGCTGCTGGCACACAGGGCCTGCGTGGCCGGGAGCTTTGGGCTGGGCTGTGTACCCCGCTGTGGAGGAGGCACAAGGGAGGCTGCTGGCTCAGCACCTGCCTCACCTTTTCTGCCACAGCACGTGAAGGTGGCCTGTGCTCCCATGGGATGAACCCTGTGGGGAGGTGGGGGTGTGAAGCCAGAGGCAGAGTCCAGAGCCCCCTGGGGCTGGGTGCAGGACGTGCTGTTGCTGCCTGCTGCTCCCTCCCATGGTGTCGCGGAGCCCAAAGGGATCAGGGTGCCAGGACAGCTCTGCTGTGTTGTTCTGTGCTGCAGCACGGGCTGTGAAACGAGGGCTGCTGCTCCTCATCCAGCCCTGCCAGGGACCTGCTGGCATCTGGAGGAACAGTGGTGTTTTCCTTTTCTCATTTCAGACGGAAAAGGCGTAACTTCAGTAAACAAGCCACAGAAATCTTGAACGAGTACTTTTACTCCCACCTCAGTAACCCCTACCCCAGTGAAGAAGCCAAAGAAGAGCTGGCAAAGAAATGCAGCATCACGGTATCACAGGTAAGCAGCAGGGAGGAGCCCCTGCACCCACGTGTGTCAATCTCCTGGTTCCCCTTGCAATGCTGGCACCTCCCTCCAGGCTCTGGGAGGTGGTTCCAGTGGAGGCAAGTACAGAGCTGGGCCTGCCCAAAGCACCTGTCACCCCTTCATATTTGTGTGTTGGCCATGAGGAGCTTTGCAGGGTGATGGGATGTGGCTGAGCTCTGCAGGAAAGGCTGCCTGCCTGTGGTGGCTGGGGCTGTGCTGGGGTACAAAGGCTCTGTGCACAGAGAAGAAGATAAAAATAAAAAGCAACAAGGTCTGCGCCCCACTTCACATCAGCCCTCCCTCTGCACAGCAGCGACGCTCCTGGCTGAGCCTTGCTCTGATCTGAATTCATTGCAACTGAGCAGGATTTCGGGGAAAGGATGGTTTATTGACAAATTTAGGATCTATCTTTATAGATCCGAATTTCTTTGATTGCTCAAAGTTGTTTTTCTAAGCCAGTCAGAAATTCAGCCTCTAGCTATGCTGAAGTGAGTGACACAAGTGGCTCCTCTGTGGCAGAACTGCATGAGGCAGATTTGCTCCTTTTACCACAGATAACAGCTGTTAGTGTGAAGTTAATGCAAGAAACCCAGCACCTCCCCAGTCAGGACTGTGCCATCGTTGGCTGCAGCTGCTTTCCCTGTGGGCCAAAGTACCTGTACAGCTCACACTGGTGTCCCGCAGCGGTGCTCAGGCTGATGACACCATCGAGTTTTCCTTCACCAGGCAGCTCAAAAAGCAAAACACCTCTTGGCATTCCATGTGTGTTTGCTAGAAACCCCAATTATTCTCACACAAATCTGGCTTGCGCAGCTTGGGGAAGAACTTGAGCTGGTGTGGCAGGGAAGTGCCCTGCAGCCTCCAAGTTCTCCAGCCCCTGCTCCTGTGCTGAGGGCCGGTGTGCTGGCTTCTCCCTGCTCCCTCAGCTCCCTTATCAATATTTCAGGTCCTTGAGAGGAATGGTGCCTGCGGCGCGTGTGTTAACTATTAATGATTGCAGGCTGCAGTATCGGCATTATTAGCAATGCAACCTTTAGCTTTATAATTAAGGCCTGAGTTGAGATTTACTTTATAGGCCTCCATTGAATGCATGAAAAATTCAGGCACTTTATTGAAGACTTTCAAATGAAAGTCTGCCCAGCTCCTCCAAATTTGGAATTGCTTGACATTGGCTGCACCCACAGCAGCAGCCCTGGCAGCACTGCCCCAGGACACGTGTGTGCCTTGCTGTCTCCTTGCCTGTGCCCTGGCACGCAGCACGTGCCCCACTCCGACTGGGGTGGAAGTGCCTGTGCTCGGTGCCAGGGGAAGGCACAGGCTGGGGAGGGAGGCAGTTTCTCCCAGTCCATTTGCAAATAGCTGTGGTGATGGGCAGGAAGTTTTTGAGGAAAATTCAGTGCACAGCTTGTTCCCTCTGACATTGCTCCTCCTTCGCCCTTAGCATCACACAAGCACTGCAGCCCCGTGGTGGCTGCTGCTCTCCCGTGCCCTCAGGCATCCCTGCGGCTGCTGGGCGTGCCTGGAACCAGCCAAACAGCCTGAGAGCACAGAGTGCCAGGGCACTGTGGTCTGCAGCCTTCATCTCGCTGCTGGTTTCAGTCCTGGCACGAAATGGTTTGTGGCAATTCCTTCAGTAAGTGGCGTCCAGAAATCTTCAACGTGATCCAAGGCAGCCTGCTGTATGGTCAGGAGAGGCCATGCCATCCACACCAACTTAAACAAACAAAAAGTTCTTCAGTTTTGGTTAATGTAGTTGGGCAGGATGACAGGGGAAAAGACCCACCAGACCTGCTGAAGAGCTGTTCCCTCTGCACCCAGTGGTGAGTCCTGCCTGGCAGGGAGGGGCTCAGTGATTCCTTGGTGTGGACAGATAAAAAGACAGATCAAGATAAGGCTGAAGTGACTGTAGGAAATGAGATGGAACATTTGAGAAGCCATAACTGATTGCTTCTAGTGCTAATAGATCTGATTTCTTTCTTAATTGGTTGTTTGATAAGATTTAATGTATAGAATGAAATAAAAGGCAGGCAGATGGTCCAACAACCCAGCAGTGGCAGAGAGCCTGTGACAGGAATATAGGTTTGTCTTTTTAATATTTGATACAGACATGAATTAGTGGTTTCTTGAAGCCATTAGGCAGTCTGAGTGAGCAGTGGGAGTAGCTGCATTGTGCCCTCCATGGCACTGCATCCAGCAAGCTCAGCCTCGCTGGGTGACATTGCCAGCCTGGTCCGAGGGCAGTGCTGCCCAGCCAGCCTGGCACCAGGGATGCAGGGCTGGGCCCTTGGCACGGCTGGATCGTCGCTCTGGCAAGATGTTAAAAATGACTTGGAAAAAGTCGGGTTGATATGGTAGAGCCTGGAAATGGGGCCATGTATCATGTAACAGGAGAGGAGCATGTATGAGAGAGAGGGAGTGCCTGTGATCAGCTGGTTGCTTGAGTTCCTGATGGATCTGCTGTCACAGCCAGAGAGCATGAACACCATGGATATTGTAATCTTTGATTTCCAAAGGCACTTCCAGAGGCTGCATGGCAGTACTGCAGGGTTAGTTGGTATTTCCTAGGTCGAACTGGGCTGGAGGTGTCTTTCTTTTACTGAAAAGGGTGTGTATTTTTGAGGCCATGTAGCAGATGAGCTCTGAGCAGGCACCACAGAGCAGGCCCCCACACACTGCTCTGGTGACTGACAGCAGAACTCAGAGGATGCAATCCAGAACTCAGAGTGAATTGAGCAGTCATTGAAACCCTGGCAGGAGCAGCATCACAGGGGACAAGCAATGGCATCCGAGGAAGTGACTGAGCTGCACCTCGCTCAGGGCTTTCATGGAGGATCTCTAAGTGTGTGTATTTTCAGCCTTGACCAAGTGTCCCTTGGACCTTGCCGTGCCTGTCACCATGCCCCATTTACCTCCTGTGCTGCAAATACCCTGGAGGGCCAAAGAGCTGGAAAAAGGAATAAATAACATTAAGGGATGTCTTTCCAAACTCTGGAGCTGTTGGCTCGTCTTTGATGAAGAGGCTTTGTCCTTTCCCTGGCTGAGCCAGGCTCCTCTGTAGCCTCTCCTAACAATGATCCCAAGTGTTTCTCTCTTGTACTGTCAGTACCTTGTACACGCTGGGGGCAGATTCATGGCAGAACATTTTCTCCCTCAAACACTTAATTAGTGAGTGTTTTGGGTCATCCTCCCCCCAGATTAAGCTGCTGACTGGAAATCCTGCTGCCATGGCACTTTACTGAGCTGCAAGGAAAATTGTCTCCCAGAATCGTTTCATTGCAGGTGGGAGATCGATGGTTTCAGTTTTGATATCGGTGTTTAAAATAATATGTAGAGAAGGTTTTTCAAGAAAAGCATAAAGACAAACTATTTATTAGGATGAACACCTCACACAATTTCATTTTTAAGAGTGCGGAAAAGGTAATTCTGGGGAAAAAAATGTCCTTAGCAGAGAACACTGTCGGCTGTAATTCAGAGCCACCCCATCAGCGCATGTTGGAGGGAGATAAACTGTATTGTCTGCTCTCCCCCACCATGGCTGCGAGGCTGATGTTTTATACTTTTGCAGATGAGCCTCTTTCAGGGTGTCACAAACAACCATCAGTCCATCACACGGGCTGGAGAGAGGGCACAGCCAGTGCTGAGAGCGGGGCAGTGGAGTACAGCAATAACATTTTTCACTGCTTCAAACAAAAGAAGGATGTGGTTGACAAGGGAATATATTTAACATTGTTTTAAAGAAAGGATGCAGGAGCTGGTTTCCAGCACCCCTCTGGCCCCTGCTGCTTCTGACTGTTTCTGTGAGCGGGTGGACAGGGAAAACCATGGATGGAGGGGCTCTTACCCCTGGACGTCGTGTGGGAAGCAACAAAAAAAGCTGCAGCATAATCAAATAGTTCTGGAGGTAAAATTCCTGGGTTTAGATCACAGACTGTAACTGTGGAACATTGATTTTTAACATTTTCTGGTTTGTACCACGTTTTAGGTGTTTTAGGTGTAGACTGTGTGCTACAAACATGGAAACACAGTGGAAAGATTTCCATGATCCATGAACCTGTATCTCCCTGATTCCAGCAGCGATGCTCTCGCGTCAGCTGCGTCTTTGCCGAATGAGCACTGATTTATCCCAGGAAATCACCCACTCCAGAGACACGAGGCAGGCCTGCCCCATCCCAAATCCCACATTAGGCATCTTGATGATTTCAGTAATAATTTATTGTCTTTTTATTTAACGTTGCAATTAACATGATAAATAAGTGCAACAGTATTGTTTGAAATGTAATATACAATTAAGCCCAATTAATTAATTGGCCTTCAATGATCAGGAGGAGAAAGATGTTCATTGTTTTTTTTATGTGAAGAGATAGTTTGTTTTAATGAAAAATGTGTTGTGA
>NC_071591.1:734787-737287 GCF_024509145.1 Vidua macroura | reverse complement strand
TTTTGTAGAACTGTTACATTTATTGTTAAGATAACAACAAAATAGAGGAATATTTTAGCATGCTCTAATTAGAGTTTAAACTCTGGATGGCTTGAAATGGAGTCACTGTTATAAATGGAAATCTAAGGATGGAACTTTAATTTGGAGTTACTCTGTGACATGTTCTGCTACAGGTCTCGCTGGTGTGCTGATGACATTTTGCAAGTCTGAGCACTGCAGTAGTCAGGGGTGTGTGAGGGGTCGTTGCTTTTTTGGGCTCCAGGGGCAAAGGTTGCCACAAGCACAAACACTCTTTGCAGTCAAGTTTTGCTGTGACTTAGTTGTGGACAACTTTTAGAGAGGATAGAGAGCCATGGGTAAAACAAGACTTTAACTAACAGCAAGAAAGAAAAAGGTTCCTTCTTTGACAGTAATAAACCACATAATTGGGGACTGCCAACAATTTCCTTTAGAAGCAGACACGAAGCACAGGCTCAAAATGAGTGTTTGGTGATGGCACCTCATGATGGAGTGATCCACAGGGGACAGCTCTGATATGGAAATGTTGTACAGGCTGCTCTTCCAGAGGGAAGAGCTGCCCTGGGTTGCAGGGAGCTCCCAGGCTTGCCCAGCACAGCGCTCTGGTGCGGGGCTGAGAGCCGGGATGTGGTGGCCAGTGTGGGGGGCCGGTGGCCACCACCCCACGCCAGGGCAGCAGCTTCCCCTCCACTGAGCCTTGCCTGTCCTCTCCTCTCCTGCTGCTTCTCCTTCCCCTGCCCTCAGGTGTCAGGGTTATGTTTTTGCAGCTCTCTGTTATTCAGCTACCTAACTCTTTCCTTTCCAGGTTCTTCTGGTTCTTTTAACCTCCCAAATTCTGGGGACATGTTCATGAACATGCAGAGTCTGAATGGGGATTCTTACCAGGGGTCCCAAGTCGGAGCCAATGTGCAGTCACAGGTAGGAGAAATGCCCCCAGCAGGGCCTTTCTGGCAGGGTAGGGTTTGGGCTAAAAATTCCACCTTACTCTGGCTCTATTAACTGGTCTGGGCCTCGCTGCAGAGTGGAGGCTGCATATTTCTGGATGTGGCCTATTCTTACCCCGGCATTGAATTTCACAAATATTAAGGAAAGAATGATTTTTTTCTGATTGAAATTTTAAGCTTTGTGAATGCATTCGGCTCTGGCTTGAGCTCATGGAATGGGACTGGGTGCATCTGACTTCCATGGACACTGTAAATCCAGTGAAATTTTCTTTCTTTTTTTCCTTTCTTCCCTCCTCCCCCTGCCCTTTAAAAAAAAAAAAAAAACAAACAAAACCTCTTCCATCTCTCATTTATTGGACAAACTTTTATTTATTAATTCATTCATCTATTTCTGTATTTACTTAAATGTCAGAACGCCTCTGACTGAGCTATTACAATACACCTCATTGCCAGCCACTGTTCCAGCCGTCTCAGAAGGGCTGGCTCCATGGTTTCTGTACACACCATCATCTCCCCCACACATGCCAGCACACACAGGCGGGTGAATATTCCCAGCACTTTGCTGCAGACACTTGGGAAGGAGCTGCGGGCCGTGGTGCTGGGAGGAAGTTGTGTTTGGTGGTGAGAGCAGCAGAGATGTATGGGCTCTACCGGGCACGGATTGGTTGAAATTCTGCCAGTCAGTCTTGATTGATAAATTTGCCTTTCGTAGAAGATGCTAAACCCTTTTGGCTCACATAATTCAAAATGTTGCCTATTGTAAGTGATGATGTTTTAATAGATTTGGAATGATGAATCCTGTCTCCCCTCACTTTAAGGTGGATACCCTGCGTCATGTTATCAATCAGACGGGAGGATACAATGATGGCTTGGGAGGAAATTCACTGTACAGTCCACATAATTTAAATGTGAGTACCCGGGGGAACAGTGGTTTGGAGAGCCATAAGCGCAGTGGCAGGTAAATGCAGTCATTAATACCTGTATTAATTGCTCTTGCAAAAGCGTTGTTTAATATCACATCTTTGGGGATGAACCACAGAGCAGCCCTTGGTGCAGCTGTAAGGCTTGTTAGAGTAAGAAGAGAAAAATTCCAGATCTGTGACTATAAATGGTTTGAATTTTCATTTGTTTCAGCCTTATGAGTTAAAAGGTGACAGCCTCTGAGAGGCTCCCGTGGCTCAGCAGCCAGGCAGGGAGCTGTGCCGGGCCGTGCTGCCTGTGCCAGGCGCCGGCTCAGCTCTGACGGACGTTGATGCACCTTTGGCCATTTCAAGGGTGCCCATTTTTCCTGTGTGTGAGAGGTACCTTTGGCCTTGTTACTCCAAACGGCAGCGAACAGTCAGTCTGGCTAACAGATGCCAGTAAATTGAGGGATTATGGGCTTGATGGTGATAGGTGCTAAATGTCCTCCCGCTGGCCGTAAGCGATGGGAAGTGACAGTGCCCGGGCTGGGCAGGCGTGCCCGCGGCTGCGCTAGGCGCCGGGATAAATCAATGTGGAGATGTGTTCTTCCTTCCTTCCTTCGGCTGGGAGCGGGG